>NC_056729.1:1345261009-1345533509 GCF_019279795.1 Protopterus annectens
TAACTACTATTTTTCATTGAGAGTAACACTTAAAAGTATAAAATATCCTATTAGACCAAATATATACAGGTGCAATACTTTTTAACATCATCAGGTAGTCATTCAGAATTTCCATCTGTCAAGCATTTGGAAATAATTTTGAATGCCAGAAGTAAAGAACAGTCTCCAACTCAAAAAAAAAATGTTTCCATAATTGTATTCTTTTATTGACTGCCAAACATCTGGAAACTTAGAAGCCAAACATCTGGAAACTCAAGAGCATTAAAATCCAAGGAGTCCACTTTGGTAGTCTTTTGAGACTCAAATTATAGGTAGCCAATTCTTGATCTTGTTTCTCAGACATTATTAATTGCACATCATCACTTGTAGGACAGACCATATGTTTCTGTTTTGTAGTAGCCAGCCCTGTAAGATCTAGCCAGATTCTTTAATGTCTGTTTAATGTGCTTAAATTAGTTATAATAATCAAAAATAAAAATGTTTCACTCTGCCTAGTTAGATTAATTCTCGTATTTCCTGCAAATGTTTTTATAATGGATCTTCATGGGGCATTCCCAAAATGTATGATATAAATCACCTAGCAAGTTAGTAAAAGATCAACAAATTGGGTTTAGTTTTCCTTTTAGACATAATTTTTAAACACCTTCATTAAACTGTTATTTTAAAAGCATAGGCAACATACATTAACAGAAAAAACAAAACATTTTAACATTTTTTCCATTTAAATACAAAATGCATCACATATATTTTCTTTACTACTATCACCAGTCCAACATTATAAAAAAATTTGCTGAATTCCTGCCTTCCCTTAAACCTTACTCCTCCTGAACATCATTATGCATGTATTGTTCCAGCAATTTCCATTTACTTTTATGTAGTTTGTTCCTGCCCTTTTCTAAAGATCCCTCTTCAATTTCTTTTATCTCTTTTATAATATATTATACATTAAATACAGTTGGTATAGACTTTGATTTCCATTTTCTTATAATTGCTTTTTTTGGCAGCAGCAGTATTAAACCTAACAAGACCTTGCTATGTCTAGACTATTCAGATCCTGTATCCAGCTCAAAAGAATCATTTCCTTACTTACAGCTGTTTGCTCACCTGGTATTTCTGATGAGTACTATGTAGAGAAATTTTAAAATCTGCCAACTCATTATAATCCTAAAACACGTTCCAATGTTTTTCTTTCTTCTCCACCACACCTCCAACATTTGCTGTCTACCTGAGGAGAAATTCTTTGAAGTCTGCTTGGGGCATAAAAATACCTATAAAAAAAACACTTCCACACAAAGATCTGAAAGCTTCTGGACTCGTTTGCATTCCTGGGAACCATACATATGTCTTCCCGTTGTTTTCTTGTATATTTCTTTACCATTCTGTCTGTCTTCCCAATCTTTTCTAACTTCCTCTGGTTGATTTTTATAGTTATTGTGCAGTATTTTATATGCTCTACTAATTATTCCTTTTTTACAGCTGCTTCTGCTCTAGGTTCAGCTAAAACACTACAAGAGCAAGGCTTTCACTTAAAATTCCCTCATCCCTTTCTCTTTGCATGCAGTGTGAGATCAAGCCCTGGTAGGGAAGGCAGTGTCTAGTCTGCAATCCAAATGTCTTCTTGGCCTCATCCCACTCTGTTGCCTTTCCTGCTTGAGTTATTTGCTCCCATTATCTTGGTTCTTTTGGCAGGTTTATCCAGTAAATTTTAGCCCCCTCTTGGCTAATTTCTATACCCCTACTTGCAATCATCCCTACTGGCAAAATCTAATTTTTCAATTCTCGTTTTGGCTTAGTTCTTAACATACTTTCTGATGTCCTGTTCAATGTTGAAGTATTGTTTACATATGGGGTAGTATTCCGCTACTTGACCTGATGATCGGCTTATATACGACAGCTCCAAGCTACTGCCTATGTGTGGGATATCGCAAACAGGCTTCTAGAACGTCAGCCAGAAAAGGGACGTCCCCGTCTGCAATGCTTAGTATCTGAGATACTAAGCATTTTTTATTCTACTTTATTTAATTGGTCAAGGAATTGTCATGTTAATGACTATTTGTTGGTCAAAATGTATGTGAACTCTTTATTTATGGTCATACCTAGTGACTTGGGTGTTGAATTCATTAGGCTTTTTTTGTCTAGTAATTCGCAGTATAGTACTGGTAAGATTAGTTTGGCTTGTTTATTACCGGAGATTATCCTACAGAATAATGTCTTTGTTTTAATTATGTTTATTACTTACAAAGGGTTGGTGTGCCAATAGCTGTGCAAATATGGTTTTAGCTTTCTGGGAATGATTCGGGGAAGCCTTACTTTTTGAACTCAATTATAATGTAGCTAGACAGACTAATGTTGTTGCTATTTATAAAGTTAGAATTAATTTGACATATTCTTATACTGTAAATCTTGTCTGTGATGTCATCAGGAAAAATTGGTCTATCCTGATGACAGATGATAAATATAGAGAATTTTTGGGTGATAGATCTTATTTTTGCTTCAAGAGCATGCATGTCTTTAAAAAGAAGATTGTTATAATTTTGTTAGCCCAGTAATCCCCAAATCTGATACACTTGGCTCCTTTGCTTGCAAGTCTTGTAGTAATACTTCAGCATTCATTCACCTTTCAACAAATTGTGATTATAAATTTAACTTCTGTGCTAATTGTAGTAGTGCTAATTTTGTTTACTCGGCATCTTGTAAGATATGTAAAAGTTTCTATGTTGAGAAAACTAATTGTGAGCTTAGAGAGCGTTTTAGTGAGTGTGTATATGATATGAGAAGAAGGAATATGCAGAATGCTTTACTTAAGCATATACATGCAGCAGGAAGTAATTATTAATTTGCATTTTAGTACTGCAATTATTTTATGTGAATTATAGGGGTGGAAATGTAAGGAATCACACTGAATGCCTTGAGTTAAACTGGATTCTTGAACTTCAGGCGAATAAAAGCTTAGGCTTAAATTATGCTTTTCCTTTAAAACCTATTTTAAGATCACATGCATTTGTTCATTAATTTACTGATTAAATGCTTGTAATTGTATCTGATTGTTGGTCTGATGAAGTGCCCTTTTGGGGAGTGAAAGTGCTTACCATTTTTTATTTCTGCTTTAACAAACTTGTCTCTGCCTACCTGTGTAAGCTGTTTTGTTATTTTATTTCATTGCCTTTGGTCATGCTAAACCAGCTTTTATCCTTTGTGGCAGTTTTTTCTTGTTGTGCTTCATCTAGTATGATTCTTTGGAAGGTGAACAGCCTCAAAAACCCAAGCAAGTGTTCACCTTTCCACAAATGCTAACTAAGTTTAGAGATCTATTTGACTGGAAACAATCTGGATCTATGCCTGAAACTTGCAGAGTTTCTGATCTTCTTGAGGATGAGATTCCAAATGTTTTGGCTGTTCCTCCTGTGTTACTGGCCTTAGAAGATGTTTATACAAATGCATGTTAAACCACTTTGGCAAATGAACAGGTTCTTAAAAACAGGATTTAAATAATGAGATTTTGAATGCTCCTTTAAGTTCTGAATTTGTGTTTGGTCATGCTGCTACCCATATTCTCTGTCACTATGACAATAGATGTAAATTGATGTATGGGGTAGTTAGAATAGTTTATATTCCCAGGTTCTCCCCTAAGAAGGAGTCCACCTTCAAAGGACAGAATAAACACAAATCCCAAACTACCAAGAGTCAGGATACCCAAAGGAAGTGGCAGGAGGGTAATGCTTCCAAACTAAATAAAAGGGTTCACATTCCTACAAAAGTTCTTCCTCTTGCTAAAGAAAGACTGTTCAGGACTCAAGGCATCCCATCCCTTCTTCCTCTCCCTTCTCCCCTTTCACCTTCCCCCAAGGATTAGAAAAGCCAGCAGTCTTACCACAAATAGTCTGAGACAAGTGAGTGTTGAGAATGATTCAGTGATGATACTTTTGCAGTGGAAAGAAAATCCTCATTCCTTTAGGGAAATTCTACCTGCACCCTCCAGAATGGACATGTCAGTCCTGTCTGGTACTCTTTCATAACTTGCAAGTAGGGTTTATAGAACCAGTTCCTGCACTACAAAAAAAGAAAAAGATTTTCTATCAGAATCTAACTATTGTGGAGACTAGTTTTAGATTTGGCATACCCAAATACCTTTTTTAAATTATCCAAATTTGAGATAATCACTCTAAAAACAGTCCTACCCATCATTCTGGACCACTGTTTCATGATGACTTTACCACTAAAAGACACTTATCACATTGCCAATTGTTGCTAACTTCAAGATGAACCTCCAACTGTTCTGTCTCATAACCTCACAAAGAATTGTCTTTTTGGAATATGTGATGGACCCAGAAAAGAGAGTGGTCTTTCTATCACAAAACATAGTTCTGACGGTTCAGAACATTTTAAAGATTCTCTTTCTTCAAGAAGCTGCCTCTGCAAGAGTTTCTCAAAGTGCTAGGCCTCATGGCATCCGTGATCATTATGACACCATAGGCAAGACTCCTTATGAGTCCTTCCAAGACTCCTTATGAGGAAGACGCACTGTTACAATAAAAAATTGTTGGACCCAGATCCTACTTCCCTTAGAGTTGCAGGTACCAGTGCTGTATTTTGTGAAACAAAAGTTATGCAGGTAGAGGGATCAGATGTCTCTCAATCCAGACCCGCCCTTCTTCCTCTAGACCCCAGATCAATTCGTCATGTGCAAGGCTAATGGGGTCTTTTGGATGCTACAAAGGACTAGAATATGTTAATTTTATGAAGGTATTAATAAGGAACTGGGCTGGTATTCCACAGCTGGATTTATTAATTGAAAGGACACATTGTCTGTATGCACTAAACCTGGCCATGAGAAAGCAGCCAAGATCTGTATTAATTAGGAAAGATGCAGTCCTAACAGCAGAAAAAAGTTGATCCTGGCAAAACTTTGGCCAAAGGGCAAAGTATTAAAATCTGGAGACACTAGAGTGTTTGTGGATGATGACTGTTCACTTTACACCAGGCAGAACAGAAACAAATTTATTCCAGCATAAAGGAATCTAGAGAAGCCGGTGTGAGATTCAAGCTGCTTGATCCAGCTGTCTTCAGAATATTTTTTTCCTGGAGGATTAAAGTCATTTTTTGATGCAGAACAGGCTAAGGAAGAAATACAAAAGTTTGCTCAACAAGAACTGAGACATCAAGTTGAAGGGGACTCTGCTTAGTATTCTTCTGGTAATAAAGCTCTCTGAGAGACTTTGCCAGTGAGACATTTTCCAATGTTCTGAAGGAAAACGCTTGACAGGCAGAGAAAAGCACCGGAGTTAACTAGAAGAATTAGATGTACCTTGGACTTGAACTACAGTCTGCAGTTGGGAGATGTAGATGAACAGGAAGCAGACCATCAACATAGAAACTGGTGAATAAATGTGGGATTACAAATCATCAGTCACATTTGTGAGAAACGTCTGTACAAGAAAAAGCGGAAATAGTGGACTTTTGTTGACTTTGTTAAACTTGTGGGGGGCTGAAAGGATTTTGCTCCATGTCATTAATATTTGGAAGGACACAAAGGTGAAGGGAAGAGGAAGGAATAAGGTAAATGTAAGAAAAACAATTTTTGCTAACATTATTGCTATATTGTTAAGAAATGTAGGAATTACAATTCAGAAAGAGAAAAAAATGCCAGAGAAAAGCTGTTAGGTTGTAATGTTGGGTTGTTAAGGTGGTTGTGGGGTATAAAAGTACACAGATTATAATGTGTAGAACTTATACTTTTTCTCTTGCTTTCCCATAGGTTATTATTTGGATTAAGACCCTTGGCTCAATCTAATAAAACATTTTAAATGGATACAAATAAATAAGAGAAAACTGAAAGTAATGAAACATTTTCCTTTATTAATACATGTTCAGCATGATGTTAGAAGCTTTCAGCTGAGGGCTACATTTTTTCCTTATGCTTTCATGGAGATAAACTGGTTACAGAGCAGTAAAAAGCCAGAGCACTGGTTTCTTTGAGGCTAAACGTTAATGTTCATAGGTTCATAGGTTTGCACTAGGCTATCGACCCTAGGGCCTGTACATGCCTAGCCATAACAATTCCCTGTATATTTCTTCACATAATATTTACTTCCATGGACCATTGTCTAGCAGGGCGACGGACGTGATCCCCGGGGTGAATTTCCTATCTCCCATCCAATTGTCAAGGTTCCTTTTGAAGAGGGCCAAGGAGGCGCTCTGCTTGACATGTATGGGCAGTCTATTCCAGAGTACGGGGAGTCTCTGAGTCAGGAAGCTATCTCTCCAGCATGTTTTGTTTAATGTGATGACAAGGTTTAGATCCCTGGAGCGTGTGGCTCTGAGGGATTGGGATTTCTTTATGTGAAGCATGTCCAACAGCTCAGGGTTTGACATGGCCTTGTATGTTAAGCAGAGATCGCCTCTGAGTAGACGATATGCCACAGTATAGCTGGAGTTTTTTTAAACAGTCAGCATAGGGCATCTGCTTTAGGCCTGTGATTCTTTTAGTGAGATATTTCTGCGGCCTTTCCAACTGTTGCAGATGTCTTGTGAGGTACATACCAAATGGGGCAGTGTACTCTATAATGGGTCTAATGAGGGATGAGTACAGTGGCGCAATGGCCTCCTTTTTTCTGGATGAAAAGCCCTTAGTGATGAGGTGTGCCACATAGAAGGATTTCCCGACTGTTGTGGCAATGTGGTTATCAAAGGTGAGACCACTGCCCACCTGTGTCCCTAAGTCTCTCATCACACTTTCGGTGTTTATTGTACTGCCACCTATGTGGTAATTCATGGGTACATTTTTTTTTCCCAAAGGGATGTTACTATATATTTATTGGGATTAAGCTTGAGACCATGGCTCTGGCACCAAGCATCTTTTTCCTGTAAGGCCCTTTTGTAGAATATCCACATCATTTGGGGATTCAGTAATGGCTCCCAGTTTGCAGTCATCTGTGAACTTTGTTAGCCAGAGTCCCTTAGTGTTGGCCTGTACTTCAGAGGAGTAGATGCCAAACAAGAGTTGTCCCAGGACTGAACCCTGAGGTACTCTACTTGTCACTTGTCTGGAGCTGGATTTGGAGTCGGCTACTTTTACAGTCTGGGTTCTGTCAGTAAGCCAGTTGGCAACCCATCGAGCATTGTAGGGATTTATACCCAGCTTAGTAGGTTTATCTATGATTCCAGAGTAGGGGATGGTGTCAAAGGCTTTGGTGCTTCAACAAAGTATTAGTTTAAGGGTGTGCACACTTATGCAACCAGCTTATTGTAAGTTTTTTTTTTATTTTTTATATTTTTTCCCCTAACAGATTTGTTTGTTTTTCAATTGAATTGTACAGGTTATAGGTCACATTAAAGGTGGGAAAAGTGTTTAAATGATTTATTGTGATCTCGTTTTTTATATCACAAAAACCTGGCATTTTAACAGTGGTGTGTACAATTTTTCTGTCCACTGTACCTGTGACACATATTCTAGGAGTTCAGTCATGTTTCTCTATAGTCCAAGGAGGTACATTTAAAGTCATTCACACCTACATTGACTATGACTGAGGCATACTGGTGAGTGATCTGAGTCTTTGTGTGATTTGAGGGATCCTGGCCTTTGACAGACAATTAATTGTAACCTTCTCCTTATCTAGCCTTGTAAGGGGAACATCAGTGTGTCGCACAATGGAGTCACCTATGGCCAGAATGTTGAGTTGAAGAGTGATTTGCTTTATGGACCTGGTATTTGAGACACAATGAGATGTGTCTTTACGTGTTGTGCTGGTAAATGTCTTGTTTGTGTGCATGCAGAATTTCAGAGGACTGCACCCGAGAGGCCCTTAATATTTCTGTAAGTTACATGTGAGCACCTCCGCATATATAGGTCTCTGTGAATTGTCCTTTGTGGGTGCAGTTAGAGGTTTGTGTAAACCACTGACACTACATCTCTCATATGCTGTATTTGTCTGGTGAAGAAATTTAGTGGTTATCAAAGCACATTAGGCAAGTGCTACATTTCTTCAGTATGCCCATGTCCACCAATCTAGAAACAGAGAGGGTAGGAAAGTGTCCATCTATGGTTCCTGGTCCTACTGTACTTTGCAAGGGACAGTAGTGGAGGGTGTGTATAATCTGACTTTGCAAGGGACAGGAGTGGGGGTGTTTATAACTTGATGAAGGGGGTGTTTATTTGATGCAGTCTGTAGCTAATTTAGCCAGCAGTTCTGCCCAGCACCCAATCCAGGTGCTGTCTGAACAGTGATAGT
This sequence comes from Protopterus annectens, assembly GCF_019279795.1. Lineage (NCBI taxonomy): Eukaryota > Metazoa > Chordata > Ceratodontiformes > Protopteridae > Protopterus > Protopterus annectens. Next base: position 1,345,269,238 of record NC_056729.1, read on the forward strand.
CCTGGGAGCGGTGCTGTCTGAACAGTGATATTCCTGTGAGCTGTGGTGAGGTAATGCAGACCTAAGTTATTTTATCTGAATGCGGAAGTGCTGTCCACCATGCAAACTAGTTGCACCATGAGTACTGTGGAACCAAGGTAAAGTTCTGAGGTGCTTTTTTATAGGGAAATTTCAAGTTCAGGAGATTGCATATATACAAGGCACTAGTAACCCCCACTACACAAGGAACAGCTTGGTGCAAAAGTGAGGCTTGAATTCACTCAGAAAAAAAGCAAGTTTCATACTAATTAAGCCCACAGGGCAATCAGGTAAGCACACAGTAAAGTTTCTACCAGTAGTTCTTAGCTCAGATGGGTGAAATCAGCACTCTTCTGTCACAAGAGTGCAGACTTTGACCTTATTAATGTAAAATGACTGGTTTGGAGCCCAAGTGTTGAAGAACAGCAAACAGATGCCTGGAGCTAACTAATGTTACAATATAATTCACTACAGAATGGCTGCCCTTACAGCAGACTGAAAAGCAACTTAAACTTTATGTAAGTGCAGAAAAACTAATATTACAGTAAACCTTCTCAGAGGAACGAGAATAAGCAATGCAAGTGCAAAACTGTTATGTTTGGTTTTTTTTAGCGTTGGATGGCTTCAGATGCTTGCAAGATCTCTCAAAGTCTCTGGTGTCATCACCAAACGATGATCAGCTCTGGATAAATGAGGATAAATATTGAGAACAGTTATCCTAAAAATATAATACTTAACAGTATGGAAGGAATCTACTCCACATTTCACATGTGGCACTGCTTAAATGAACCTTCACACTAGTCTAAAGATTGTAAAGAGGCATTGTGTAGTTTGCTTTCCTGCATTTGAATCACTGGCCAGCTTCCTGGCTCCTCCTCCCTCTTGTTTTAGTGGCTCTCTTGCTGTGCTGATTTCCCACTTCTTATATTGTACTGTGGTCCTGTATAATTCATGACAAAGGTATTGATCATGTAAGCAGCTGGCCTGGGGAAAGCTGTAATGTGATATACTAATGTTTCCCAAGATTCGGTCTTGAGGTAAAAGTTGCAGTATTGCACATTGTTTTATGTATGGCATCAAAACCCACTGCTGCAGGTAATCTTCAATACTTGCAAACTGCAGTTGGGTGTCAGGGTAACCTAGTGAATCCCATACCTTCCCTAAGATGTGGAGAACTATTAAGACCTGCAGTATCCATGGCTAACTTCTGAACTACAGTTTTCATGTCGTGGGCAGATGTTTTATCAGGTGCAGGAATCACAACATATTTTAATTTGTCTTTATAGATGGCACTGTTATAGTCAAGCTTAGACATTTTGAAGGTATGAATACTGAGTACACTAGGGCATACTAGAAACAGCCCTAGCAGAATGAAGTTCGTCAGCCAGTAAGGGCTAGTCTGCAAAACACATTTTTTCACAGACTTTGTACACCCTTCTTAATGAACTAAGATATAAAACACTTCAGGTTGGCAGAGCTTCTCTCCCTGTGCTAGATTCATTCAGCAGGACTTCCTCTTTATCTTTTATTATTTCTGGCCAACTCATTGTCATTTAATCATAGATGTCTGATAGACTTTTATTGCTCTCATGCTCAGCAGTCTGTCACTTGGAACAGCAACTGTGTATAACTTAGCCTCACTTAAATATTAAATTAAAAGTCTCATTATGTAATGATCCTAGGTTGGTATGGTTTGCAGTGAAATGTGGATGAGAGACTGTACTTGGACTTATGTTATTTAAGCATGAGATGGCAAGATGAAAATGGCATCAAATCACTTCTTTACTCACTCTTTCCCTGATTTTTTCTGTTTCTTTTTCCCACTTTGCCAAATACTTTTTTCTCTGCTTGGATCTGAATTCTATGATAGAGTTGAAAGGAGAGTAGTCATTACTCTACCTGGTCATGGAGTATTCTTCTATTAAACCAACTCTACCAATGTGTAATGATGTCTGTATGTTCCTGTATAGTTTATGATAAATTGCTTGATTGGTCACCTGCCTTCTTGCTCCCATTGCTTGATATAGTGCATCAGCTCCAGATGGTTGTAGAGGTAAAGCTCAAGTGAAGGAAGCCTGTGTCTTCCGTTACAAAGAGAACGGTCCATCAAAACTGATGATTGTCTGCCAACATCTCCTACCCACCCTGTAATGTTCTAGCAGGGGTAAAGATCACTATTACATAGGTTCATAGGTTGGTACTAGGCTATCAGCCCAAGGGACTATACAAGCCTAGAAAATAACCAGCCCTTGCAAGCTTTGAACCCAGGACCCTGCACACCATAGCCACAGCAATTTACCACTAAGCCATCTGAGCTGTAAATACACCTAACTTGAAATACAACTGTGCAACTGTATTTACTGCATTTTGTCTGCTAATTGAACTCCTCTTATAACTATAATTGCTGATCATCTGCTTGTTTTGTTCATTTTACTTGTTTGCTGTACTTGAAAAACACTAGTATAGACTAAGGTCAGGTTTTTGCCAAATGTAGTATTGTTTGTGACCTTTGGAGCTTGTAAATCAGTTAATCTTTTTGTCTGGACTCCCCCCCCCCCATATACCCTCATGGCAGGAAGGAACAGTTTTGACTGATCTAGCTAGAGTTACTGTTGCAAGGCCCTGTTTAGGGTGTTTTGATTGCATAATTTGAACTTTGGCTGTTTCCTGTTTTTCTACTTTAAAAAGCCTGTGTTTTAACTGGTTTGTGGTTGTTTGCTTAAAGCTGCAGTGAGTTAGGCCTTCTGCCTTTGTGGTATTGTTTTCCAAATACCTACTTAGAGACTACAAATGATAAGTGCTTATTTTCAACTGTTTTCTGCACTTTTTAGCTAATTGTTATTCCATTGTATATAATGCTTAGTTTATAACCATTCTGATTCTATCTGTTGTTGCAGTGTAGACAATACCCTACTGGAGAATAAATGATATTCATCATATTGATCACTTCTGTAGTAGCCTAAGCTATATAAGTTATATCCTGCCAAGGCTATTACAAATGGTCAGTTTCTATAGGATCATAGGATCATAGGAGGTTACTAGGCTAATGACTCTGGGGCCCATACAAGCCTAGCCAAGAGTTTATCCCCAAAAAGAAACCTCAGTCAGTACCTGTTGCCCCTGTCAGTGAGGGATACAGGTGGAACCTCTGGGAGAAATTTGTGGTTTCCCATCCACTCATCAAGGTTGTACTTGAAGAGGGTCAGTGAGGTATTCTGTTTGACGTGTATGGGAAGTCTAGTCCAGAGATGGACCAGCCTCTGGGAGACAAACCTGTCTTTCCAGCAGGGTTTGTTGATGTCGCATATTAGATTCAGGCGTTTTGAGTGGGTAATGTGCGAGGAGTTAGACATACAGATATGGAGCATCTCCAGTAGGGCAGGGTCTGTGATTGTTCACCTCTGTGAAACCTGTACGATACCGAGTAGAGTGATACTGATTTCAGCCTGTCCACATAGGACAGGTGTTGGAGACCATGGATTCTCTTTGTGAGGTATTTCTGTGGCCTTTCCAGTTGGTGCAGATGTCTGGAGAGGTACTTACCAAATGGGGCATTATACTCAATTATTGGTCTAATGAGCGAGGAGTATAGTGAGGCAATAATCTCCTTTTTTCTGGATGCAATCCCTTTACTTATGAGATGAACCAAGTAAAAGGCTTTTCGGATCACTGCCGATACATGATGGTCGAATGTGAGATTGTTATCAACCTGAGTACCCAGGACGTTCGCCACAAGTTGTGTGCTTAGGGGATTGCCATCGATGTGGTAATCAGTTGGGGCTGTGTTTTTGCTGAATGGTATGAGGATACATTTCTTGCATTTAGTTTGAGGCCATGACTTTGACACCAGTCATTAGTTGCTGTGAGACCCTCTTACAGTATGTTAACATCATTTGGGGAGCCAATGACAGCACCCAACTTAAAGTCTCTGCAGACTTGGTCAGCCACAGGCCTTTTGTCTTTGCCTGAACTATTGAAAATAGATGCCAAACAGTAGGGGTTCCAGGACAGATCCATGGGGAACTCCACTAATGACAGGTCTGCTATCGGAGGTGGAGGCACTTATTTTGAACTTGCGGGTCCTGTTGGTGAGCCAGTTGGCTACCCACCTGATGAGATAAGGATTTACACCAAGTTGTGTTAGTTTTTCGATGACTCCTTTGTGAGGGATTGTGTCAAAGGCCTTGACCAAGTCATGGTAAGGTGTATGTACTGACTTTCCTTCATCTAGGGCCTTGATGACAGTCTCTAAGAAGTCAACCAGGTTCAACAGGCAAGATCTGCCCTTGATGAATCTGAAATGGTTGGGGTCAGGTTTTTGGTGAATGTCCATGTCCTTGTTTATGGGATCCATAATAATATGCTCCATGGCTTTACAGATCAGACTTGTCAGACTAATGGGGTGATAGTTTTTTAGGGCCAGTAGTGCCACCACCTTTGTGCAAGGGGATGACAGTGGCAGTTATCCACTCAGCTGGGATGAAGCCTGTACTTAGGCTGTGGTTGAATAGGGTGCTCAATGGCAAAGCCAGTTCTTGCTGGAGATGGTGCAGAATACAGCCTGGGATGCTTTCAGGTCACATGGAAGCTGTGTTCTTTGCTTTGGATAGGGCCTTTAACACTTGATCTGTGGAGATGTAAGGTGCGGGACAAGTATTGGGGATGTAGAAAGGGCTTTTGGGGGGACAGGGGTGAAGTTTGCACTGAACCTATCTGCTAGCAGGTTGGCTAAGTCAACAGGATTAGTGTAGGTGATACTGTTAAGTACTAATTATAAACAAACCTGGGCTTGCCTTGGAGGTTCCTGACATAACTGAAGGCGGCTTTGTGGTTTCCCCTTTGTTTTGGAGGCTACTTTCAATTCATAATTGGCTTTGGAGGTTTTCAGTAGTGATCTAATTTTCTTGTTGAGGCTAAGGACAAAGTTTTTCCGGTTTGGAATTTATTCCTTTTTGTCCTTGGACAACAGTTTCTTAGTTTTGTTGTAAAGCCTGTTGATAGAGGATGTCCACCAAACAGGTTTGTGTTTCCTTGAGGAGCAGGTTTTAGTTCTCTTGGGTATGGCTGAGTCTATGCAATTGTACAGGTGCTTGTGTACTGCATTGACATACTGTTCAGCATAGTTGTCTGCATCCTTTGAGTGGGGCGGTAGTGTGAAGCTACAGATACCCTCCCTTAGGAGGTTGTAGTCAGTTTTTGAAATTTTTTTTAGCTTGATTATAGCTGGGGGGGGGGGGGTTGGGTAGGAGAGAAACTTTGAACGAGACACTCTGATGATCTGATCTCACCTGGGATGAACATACTATGGGTGTGGTGCAGCGGTCACCCATGTTGGTGTGAAACAAGTCCAGAATGTTATCTCCCCTTGTGGGGGAAGAGACAAGCTGGTCTACTGCATTAGAATTGATGAAGTCAAGGAATCATTGAGTGAGTGCATTAGTGCAGAAATAGTTCACCCAGTCTGTGGTGGGGTAGTTGAAGTCAGCAAGGATCAGGGTGTTAGGCGGTACCTTGATGGAGTCAAGTAGATCCAGGTAAGAGGAATGGGGGCCCTGAGTCATGAGGGGGGGGCTCTATAGCTGGCTATAACTTGGATGGGTATCTTTGCCAACTGTCAGTTGCACCTGGTGTAGTTCAGTGTGTCATGCTGGCAAGCCAGTCAGGAGGTGTGCCTGCCCTTAATGAAGATAGAGACTCCACCACCCTTAGTTTTCCCAACCTCATTTTCGGGTTGGGATGTGTGGAATAGGAGGTATAGCCTGGTAAGGCAGGGCTGCTCTTAGAAGCCCTGAACCAAGTTTCCATGATGTCATAGACATCAGCATCTTCCATTGCAAGGAGAGGCTCCAGTGAGTGCATTTTCAGGTTAAGGCTCCTAGCGTTAAGCAGCATGACCTTCAATTTGCTTTTTGACAGATCTTTTATTTTGAAAGATTTGTCTTTGGGACATTGCCTAAAAAAGCCACAATGGGGGAGGCGAGAGCATTGGCCAGGATCTGGAATCCCAGTGGTGACAGGTGGAGGCCATCTCTGGCAAAGCATGAAGGCCGGTCAACCATGTTATCCCAGGCAAACAGATACTGGATCCCCTTGGAATGGCACCAGAAACTAAGCCAAATGTTGAAGTCAGTTATTTTTTGTTGGTATTGTGGTAACATTCTTGGTGAAGGTAGGATGCTGCTTAGGGCTAGGGTCATACCTGTCTGGGACACATACTCTGAAAGGTCAATCATGTCTCTCTTCATATAGTCCATGGAGATATGCCTCAAGTCATTCATACTAACATGGCAATGACGGAGTCATACTTGTACTTGTTGTGGAGAGACTTAAGTGCGTGTATGATGTGGTGGATTATGGCACTAGACAGACAACTGACCATGACCTTCTCCTTGTCGAGCCTGGTGCAGGGAACATTGGTGTGTTTCACAATTGAGTCGCCAATGACTACTGTGTTTGATTTATTGTTATGTGTTGTGGGCTGCGATGGTTTTTTATTTTGCCATATGGGCTCTGTTTGTGAGACACTGGTGTGTTGTCTGCTGTGTGATGTGTTTGGTGTTGTGTGTTTAATGTTTGTGAGTGTGTTTTGGAGGTTTCTACTATTTAGGTAAGTTTTTATTGAGGAACTCTACATAGGTGGGTGTGTGTTGTGCTTGGCTATGTGATGTAGTGTTTGTCCTGGCAATCTCCTCTTTGTCAGGAGTACTGACTGTGGCACGAGAGAGCATGGATTCCAGGTTGCTGATGTCGGGGGTGGCCCGTGCTATTGGACTGCCAGACTGCAGCGCCCCCAGCTGTAAAAAAGAAATAAAATAAAATAAAATAGAAGGAAGAAAAGAAAATAAAACAAATGATCGCAAGTAGCGGACCTTCACGCATGTGCACTAGCAGCATTTCCGATATCCGGACTGCTGCTGAGACAGTCTGGAGCATGCGCAGACTGTCTCAGCAGCAGTCTGGATTAAGAGGCATTCAAGTGCAGAGATCCCAGAAGTCTATGCAGTTGTAACTGCATAGACTGTCACTGGAAAGGGATCGGACTTGGACTGCAACGTCGGCAGGCTGGGAGTCTCGTCGGGGAAGAACATCTCACAGGCTTGTAGTGCTCCAATGGCTGTGGAAGGATTTAATGCTCCAACAGACAAAGCTGTGGAAGGATTTAGTGCTGCAACGAACAGACCTATGCCAGGTAGGGTGTGTGTGTGTGTGTGTGTGTGTGTGTGTGTGTGTGTGTGTGTGTGTGTGTGTGTGTGTGAAATGCCCCGGGTGCTACATGGTGGTGGGTAGAGAATAAGGCTTGAATCCTGTACCTTGGGCCCAGGTGGCAAGAGCCTGAATTCCCTAACCACAACCTCTGTACCTTGGGCCCAGGTGGCAAGAGCCTGAATTCCCTACCCACCACCATTTGTAAAAATTTTGCAGATTTTTCCCTCATACTTGTTCTGTTCCTCATAAAATCTGTGGTTTCTGTATTTTTGTGTCCTTGCAAAGCCAGTAGTGAATTGGTGCAGTGGTAGCATTGTTTCCTGACAGCTACATGTTCTCTGGTTTAATTCTTGGCTGGGGTGCCTTACCTTCTGTGTGGAGTCTGTATGCACTCCCTGGTTTTGCTTCCTTTAGTGTCCTTCCATCTTACAAAGACATGTGTCTGTCTGGAGTGTTTCTCCCTGGGCCTCTGCTAAAAATTAGCTTTTGTTCCAAGTCAGACTTTCCTGGTTAACAAATGTTAAAAATGACACGCATTTGAATATCAGACTTCATATTCTTCAGAAAGTGCATGGTAACACAAAAGCTTTTATTCTAGCAATTTTCTAAGTGCATAAGATGGATATTTGAAATTTGTCCCTATTTTTGGGACTGTATTCCCCCATTATTGACTTCATCCAGGTTTAGTGCTAAGGTTGAGAGCTATGGTAAGAACTGAATTCATTGAATATGTTTGGGGGCTATATTCCCCCATTACTGGCTTTGTCCGGGTGTTTTTTGCTAAGAGGTTGAGAGCTATGGTGAGAAGTGAATTCACTGAATGTTTGGGGTCTGTATTCACCCATTATTGGCTTTGTTCAGGTGTTTTGTGCTAAGAGGTTGACAGCTGTGCTATGGTGAGAACTGAGTTCACTAAATGGTAGCCATTTAAGTTTCCGTCTTCCTCTTTCACAAAACAGCTGATTTGGCATAGTTGTATGTTGCTCTGACTGTTTTGCACAGGGTCCCCTGGCTTCAAGATGTGGCAGTGAAATGTATGGTGGTAACAAAGCATTTTATTCTAGCAACTTTCCAACATTATTTCACTCTGAGCTAATCGAAGGAAGGACACTGAGGAAACTATAATATGTAACATTAAGTATCCTGTTTTTTATTTATTTTGTTCTTTATTTCTTTGTTATTTATAGCACTTTGTGTGCTGTGTATTTTTCTAGCTAGTTTCACTGTGTGTGAGGTATTAACTGGAAATTGCCCACTTTTATTAAGCATCTGTTGGGTTGTTTGTTTCTGATAACTTGTTGCAGTTAAACTCTTTTTTCTAGAGGCTCCTTTAGCTGTTTAAAACTTTCATTTAAAGGCTCACTGCTGCTTTTCAGCTGTGAGAAACATTTCTGCAGTTTGTTCTAAGTAGTGGGGATATTTGTAGCATTTCCATATTCAGGCTTGTATTTGGGCCTAGTGTTTGTGGAGGCTGTGTGTCTGAGCAGATATTCAGGGACATCTTGGTTTAGTCAAAGCCATCAGGCATTTCAGTGAGAGAATTGTTTGAGGTCATTGGCTGACTTGAGGTCACCTGGACTACAGCTTAGACGAAGCACCTCATTGGTTCTTTTGAGATTTCTTTCTTAAACGCTGTCTCAGGTTTCAACCTTCTGTTACCTAAGAAGTTCAGTTGTGAAAAAAAAAATATCTGCTTTTACTGTATTTGTGTTTCTTCTTACTTTATTTTGCTTTTGTGTCATCTTAAAAGTACTCAGTTGTATTTATTACTGCTTGGTGTAACTCATTCTAAGCCTTTTAGTTTAAGCACTTGGGCTTCAGACCAGTTGTTTTACATTAAGAAGGTTTGTGGTCTGCACTGTAGTGGCAGAACAGGTAGCTTACATCCTTCTAAGTTGGGAACTGCTGATTGAGGGCTCCGTGTCTGTTATTCTAAAAGTGTATTAATTCTGGTTTAAGCACTTGGGCTTCAGGCCAGTTATTTTACATTAAGAGGGTTCATGGTCTGCACTCTTGTGGGAGGAGAGGCTGGACTCTGCCCTTCTGAGCTGGGAATTTCTGGTTAAAGCCTTATAGTGCCTGCATATTTGAACTGCTTCTTACTGAAATTGGTACACCTTGTTTGCTGTAGCATAGACTAGATCCAGGCCTGCTGAATCTAGCTTTGTTTGCATAACTTGAGCACTAATCCAGGCATTCTTTAAAGTATTCAATTGTATTTATTACTGCTTGGTAGTAACTTGATTAAAGTGTAGCTATCATTCTAAGTCTTTTGGATTAAGCACTTGGGCTTCAGACCAGTTGTTTTACATTAGGAAGGTTTGTGGCCTGCACTGCGGTGGCAGGACAGGTAGCTTACATCCTTCTAAGTTGGGAACTGTTGATTGAGGGCTCAGTGTCTGTTATTCTAAAAGTGTATTAGTTCTGGTTTAAGCATCTTGGGCTTGAGGCCAGTTATTTTACATTAAGAAGGTTTGTGGTCTGCACTCTTGTAGGAGGAGAGGCTGGACTCTGCCCTTCTGAGCTGGGAATTTCTGGTTAAAGGCTTATAGTGCCTGTATATATGAACTGTTTCTTACTGAAATTGGTACACCTTGTTTGCTGTAGCATAGACTAGATCCAGGCCTGCTGAATCTAGCTTTGTTTGTATGCTTGCTGTTTGCTTGTTATTTCCCTGAAATGCTAATTTCACCTACAACGTGGCTTTTCAGCACTTCTGTGGATCCCTAGTGATATCTGCATTGCTTACTGTACTTATTTCCTTGTTTCACTTGAAAGAAAGTTACTGTTTGTCATTTTTGCATTTAAGTTACCTATAACACATTGCATTTAAGTTACCTGGCACTTGCTCACTAAAGCAATTATATGTCAGCACTAAAAAATTAAAAGCACTACACCCTCACAAACTCCCATTGAGTACCTTGTTCCCCATTGGCCCTTTTTTAATTTATAAAGGAATTCCCAATACTATTCTAGCATGTCCAAAGTTCAGTTGTCAATCTCTTCTCCGGTCCAGCTGGTGAATCTGGGAATCTTGAGGCAATGTTACAACTGCCTCATTCACAGACAACCCTCTCCTCCTCCCAACAAATTCCAACACATGTGAGAGATGCAACCATATAGCCAAACTGGAGGCTAAGCTCTCTCAACTCAGTACTGGAGTAGCCAGTCAGGAGGAGAAGGAAACCACACTCACTACAATTCCAGTCTCACATAGACCTACCACGACAGCAAACCAAACACATAAACACACAAGAACATACTTGGAGGCTCTAAATAAAAATCTGCCTAAGCAGCAGAGACCTCCAAAGCAGACACCCAAGCAACCGCTACCCCAAAACAAAACACGTGCAACACATAGCTCACAAAGCCAGTGTGCCGAACAGTCACAGTAAGGCTAAACAACACACCTGATACACTTGTAATAAGTGACTCTATCGTCAGGCACACTGACGTCCCGCTCACCAGGCTGAACAAGAAGAAGGTCATGGTGAACTGCCTGTCGGGTGCTAGGATCCGCCACATAACACAAGCACTCAGGTCACTCCAAGGCAAGTACAAATATGACTCAGTCATTGTCCATGCTGGTGTGAATGACCTGAGACGTACCTCCCTGGACTACATGAAGAGAGACATAGAGGAGCTCTCTGAGCATGTAGCCCAGGCCGGTATGACCCTGCCCTTGAGTAGCATCTTACCCTCACCAAGAATGATGCCAGAATATGAAGACAAGATGATCAATTTCAACAATTGGCTTAAGTATTGTTGTCATTCAAAGGGGATCCAATGCCTGTCAGCCTGGGATGACATGCTCGACAAGCCACGATGCTTCGCTAGGGACGGCTTGCACATGTCACCCCTGGGCTTTCTGATATTGGCAAAGGCTCTTGCTACCCCCATAGTGCCTTTTTTAGGCAAGGCTCAAAAGACAAACCCACCTCCATAGGTATCACAAGGGATAAGAAACTAAGAGTAATGCTACTCAACGCCAGAAGTCTAAACCTCAAGATGCACGCACTCGAAACTCTCCTTAGCATGGAGAACATCAATATCTGTGCAGTAACAGAAACCTGGTTCAAGGCTTCCGAGAGCACCCCAGCACTACCAGGTTATACCTCATACCATGCTTTTCGGCCCCAAAACTTGGACCGAACCACAAAAGGAGGGGGAGTATCAATATTCGTCAAAGATACCCACACCTCCAGGTTGGTGGCACAGCACGAAGCATCAGAGACTATCCATGTGCAACTAACAGTGGGTAAAACTGCCTTCTAGTTTATAGCCTGCTACAGACCACCCTCCCAAACCCAGGAACCCCACTTGGCCTTCCTGAGAACACTGGAAAATATGAAGGTCTCTCCAAACACCATTATATTGGGCGACTTCAACTACCCAAACATAGACTGGGAGCATTACTCTAGCTCCAACACCCTAGCCCAAAGGTTCCTAGAATTTATAAACTCAAATGCTATGGAACAACTTGTTACCACTCCCACAAAAGGGGAAAACATACTGGACCTGATCATCACCAACATGGGGACTCTATGCTCCAGATCAGAAGTGTATCCCTCACTGGTAAGATCAGACCATAAACTAATCTCACTGGATATTCACATCCTGACCCCACCCCCTGCCCAGAAAACCACAGTGAAAAACTTCTCTAAAGCAAATTTCACACTCCTCAAGACCGAGGTGGAATCCTTCAAAGCCCCCGGGCCTGTGGAAAATACGGCCCAGACCGCAGAATCATTTATAAACGCATTCTATGAACACCTTCAGGAATGCATGGATCATGCAATCCCAAATAAAACCAAGACCCAATCCTCCAAAGGCAAACGTCCTGTCTGGTGGACCCCAGCCATAAACAAACTATACAATAGAAGGAGGAAGCTACTACATGATAGAGCAAAATCCCAAAAAGGGAAGGCATCTCTGATCAGTATTAGCAAAAAACTACGGGCACTCATAAAATCGTCTAAGGCCAGCTTCGAGAGAAAAATTGCACAGGACACTAAGGATAATCACAAGGTTTTATTTAGTTATGACCCGACCCAGTTTGGCTTCGTCAAGGGCAGATCATGCCTTTTGAACTTGGTCGACTTCTTCGAAACAGTCACCAAGGCCATTGATGTGGGAAAGGCAGTCCATACAGCCTACCATGACCTTGCAAAGGCTTTCGATACAATACCCCACTCAGGTATTTTAGAAAAACTTACCAGCTTAAATGTAAACCCATATGTCACAAGATGGGTTGCAAACTGGCTTAAGGACAGAACCCACAGGGTTAGAGTTGCTGGCGCTATGTCAGACTCCAAGCCGTTCACAAGTGGTGTCCCACAGGGCTCGGTCCTTGGCCCCCTATTGTTCGGCATCTACTTCTCAGAAGTACAGGCCAACATGGGAGGACTTTGGCTGACAAAGTTTGCAGATGACTGCAAACTGGGTGCCATAGTTGAAAGTGCATCGGACACGGATGTCCTTCAGAAGGGACTCACGGAAACAGCTGGTGCCAAAGCCATGGCCTGAAGGTAAACGCCAAAAAATGTATAGTCATACCCTTCGGGAAAAACAAGGTAACCCCAAGCTACCATATAGGCGGCAATCCACTAAGCACAGAAGAGGTTATCAGGGACCTGGGGACCCAGGTTGACAGTGGCCTTTCTTTTGACACGCACGTTGCTAAAGTGGTTAGAAAGACCTTCTACATTGCCCACCTGATCATGAAGAGATTCACATCCAGATCTAGTGAGGTCATTGCTCCCCTGTACTGTTTACTTATCAGACCAATGATCGAGTACAATGCCCCATTCGGGATGTATCTCACCCAACATCTGCAGCAATTGGAGAGACCCCAAAAGTTCCTCACCAAAAGGATAAAGGGACTCCAAAATCTGTCATATGCTGCCAGATTGAAGAAACTCCAGCTCTATTCAGTCGCATACCGTCTGCTCAGAGGTGACATGTGCCTGACATACAAGGCCATATCCAACCCGGAATTAATGGACATGCTCCACCTCAAAAAATCCAAAACCACTAGAGCAAGTGACTTAAACCTTAGCATGAATATAAATAGGACGTGCTGGAGGGATAGATTTATCACTCAGAGACTCCTTATGCTGTGGAATAAAATCCCGGTCCATGTGAGGCAGAGCACCTCGCTGGCTCTGTTCAAGAGAAATCTTGACCTGTGGATAGGAGATCGTAGGTTTACCCCGGGAATCATCTCTGTGTCACTGCTGGACAGAGGCACAACAAACTAATGGGTACAGTATTTTTTCATATAAGGGGTGGCGTAAGCCACAAAACTTTGGGCTAGGCTTATAAATGCCTTAGGGCAGATAGCCTAGTATAAACCTGTTTTTTTTAATTTATTTTTTATTTTATTTATTTAACATTTGTTGACTGGGAATGTCTGACTAGGTTCCACAGAGCCTGTTTTCAGCGGAGGCCCGGGGAGAAACGCTCCAAATGCATGTCTTTGGAATGTGGGAGGAAACCGGAGTACCCAGAGGAAACCCACGCGAACACAGGGAGAACATGCAAACCCCACACAGAAGGCACCCCATCCGAGAATCGAACCGGAGAACCTCTTGCTGTGAGGCAACAACGTTAACCGCTGCACCACTGTGCCGCATAAACCTATGAACCTATGTTAGGAACCTGGGTGGGAATTCCCAGATATGCTCAGAATTAGTCCAAAATGACAAAAAATACACCGAAACCACAGACATTGCCAACATCCTAGCTGACAGGTTCAGCGCAAACTCCCCCCCCCCCACCATAAGGGCAAATATCTATCCCAGCAGAGTGCTGCCTCCCTGACATCTCAGATGCTCAGGTAAGAGCCACCCTCTCCAAAGCAAAAAACACAGCAACAATTGAACAGACAGTGTCCCGGGCTGTATCCTACATGAACTCCAAGAAGAGCTAAACCCAAACATAAAACTACTGTTCAATCTCAGCTTTACTACAGGATATGTACCCAAGGATTGGCGTACAGCAACAGTGGTCCCTCTCCACAAAGGTGGTGCTTCATCGGATCCTGGAAACTATCGCCCCATAAGCCTGACTAGCTTGGTCTGCAAAGCTATGGAAAGGATCATCATGGACCTCATAAATAAAGATATTGGGGACCTACAGACACTGGATCCTACCCAGTTCGGCTTTGTTAAGGGCAGATCCTGCCTCTTAAACCAGGTCAATTTCTTTGAAACAGTCACCAAAGCCATTGACGAGGGGAAGGTGGTCCACACAGCCTACCTGGACCTCGCAAAAGCCTTTGATACAATACCCCACTCGGGCATTAGAGATAAGCTCACCAGCTTAAATATAAACTCCTATGTCACTAGATGGGTTGCAAACTGGCTCAAGGACAGAACCCACGTGGTTAGAATTGCTGGAGCCATGTCAGACTCCAAACCACTTACAAGTGGCGTCCCACAAGGCTCATTCCTGGGACTTCTCTTGTTCAGTATATATTTCTCGGAGGTACAGGCCAACACGGAAGGACTGTGGCTGACCAAGTTTGCAGATGACTGCAAACTGGGTGCCATAATCGACTCTCCAGCCGACACAAGCATCCCCCAAAAGGGCCTCATAGAAACAGACAACTTGTGCCAGAGCCATGGCCTCAAGCTAAACGCCAAAAAGTGTATAGTTATCCCCTTTGGCAAAAACAAAGTGCCCACAAATTACCACATAGGTGGTAATCCAGTAAGTACAGAAGAAGTAATTAGGGACCTGGGGACCCAAGTTGATAGCAATCTCACATTTGACAACCACATGGCCAAAGTGGTTAGAAAAACATTTTATATAGCCCACCTAATCATGAAAGGATTCACATCTAGATCAGGGGAGGTCATCGTGCCTCTTTACTCATACCTTATCAGGCCCATAATTGAGTACAATGCCCCTTTTGGGATGTACCTTACCAGACACCTGCAGCAACTGGAAAGACCCCAAAAGTACTTCACCAAGAGAATCAAAGGGCTCAAACAGATGCCATATGCTGCCCGGTTAAAGAAACTCCAGCTCTACTCAGTGGCATACCGCCTGCTCAGAGGCGATCTGTGCCTGATGTATAAAGCCATGTCCAACCCGGAATTAATGGACAAGCTGCACCTCAGAAAATCCAAATCCTATCGAGCTACGCACTCGAGAGACTTGAACCTCAGCACTGAAATAAATAGGACATGCTGGAGGGACAGATTCATAACCCAGAGGCTCCCTTCACTCTGGAATAAAATCCCAGTCCAGGTTAGGCAGAGTCCCTCAGTGACTCTCTTCAAGAGGAATCTTGATGAGTGGATGGGAGATCATAGGTTTACCCCGGGTATCACTTCTGTGTCACTGTTAGACGGAGGCACAGTATACTAACCTCAAAAAAGGGCATAGTAAAATTAATTTAAAATGGGTGGCAAAAGCCAAACACACTATGGCTAGGCTTATACATGCCCTAGGGCAGATAGCCTAGTATGAACCTATGAACCTATTATACAAGCAATGTCTAAAATGTATCCCTGGTTTTTGACCTTTTGCACCCCCCCCCCAATAAATTTTGGCTTTTTCTAGATTTCTTGTGCTGCAAAGTTCAGAGATACAGCTGAATGTTGAGTAGATTTTACAAGGAGCTGAGAGCTGCAGGGGAACTAAAGTTTAGTGCTGCTTATGCTAAGTCTACCTGCATTGTTAATAGCACAATAGGTAGTGTACTTGCTTTTGATGCAGAAGGCTGTGGGTTCTACTCCCACAGTGTATAGATGCATTGCTGATACTGTACTGTGTTGTAAAGAGGGTGGATGCTGCAGTCCTTTTTGGCAAAGATACCTAGTAACTATGAACCTGTTATCAATTTGCTATCCATTCCCTATTGTGGTATTACTAGCTTATCATTTTTTTAATGCATGCAACATAGGCAATTTATTCTTCAAGGGCAACAGGCACTTTATTTGTAGATGAAACAATGACATATAAAGTTGTTTGCTAGCAGCAACCTCTTTATTAGTTACAGATTTCTTTAATGTGGATTTTACTACTTCAGAGATTGTGCATATTTACTGATAATGGTGGACTATAGAAGGCTGAGTAGACTTTTTATGATGGAAATGTTCTGAATTGGGCAGTTTTGTCATTGGTGTATGCATTTTGTTTCATTGTTTACTGGAAAAATGTTCAAAACAATAAATTTAAAATGCCCTCTAACAACTGTACTGTATTGTACAAGGACTATAATGTAATACAGGCAGGAAGGTGTATCAAAGAGCATGTGTATGTTTCATGTTCAAGAGGCCTATGATTTTGAAAACAGCCCAGAGTTAATCTTTATCTGCCACTGGCAAAATGTATTTTCTTTGAATGTGGGTTTCAATGCTGTTTCAATGCATGTGAGATTCAAGGGCAGAGAAGTTTTAATGCTAAGTCTATTTTCATTGTGAGACTGCATTGCTTTTGTTTAACAGATATCTATTAGGGTTTGTGCTGTAAAATGCAAAATAAAACTTTCAAATGAAATCTAAATAATTGCAGAAGTAAAGCAGTATGCACATTAAAGTGTTTATGGTAAATGGGGCAAAATAACCAAGGAATGGGACATTGGAATGGCTGCAGTGGGGAGGAGGCTCCATTCGACCATGATTTTGTGAGGGGGGGGGGTAGCAAACTCTGACAGCCCCGGTTGAACTATAGCTCTCAGTTGTCCATATTTTTGCAGAATGAATAGATATTTGCTTTTTATTTTTGGTTTGTTCCTCATAAATTTTGTATTTTTTTAGAAAATCATTTAGGAATGAAGTCACTAAATGACAGACATTGAGTTTCAGACGTCATAACCTTCAGAAAAATGCATGCTAATGCAAGACCTGTTATTCTATCAACTGTCTTTAAGTTTATACAAGAGCAATTTTTAGTAGTGTTTGTGTGTTCCCCCAATATATTTGGCCTTGTCCAGATTTCCTGCATTAAGATGTTGAGAAGTATGTGCAAATCGCTTTGTAGAATTAGGAATATCCAAACCTCTCTATTGTCCCCAATTTGGGCTCAAAATGTTGCTCTCCCCTAATAATCCCTCCTCAAAATGGCAATTTTGGAAGAAAACGTGGAGGGTTTACAATTATATATAACTGTAATGATCAGAGTTATAGATTACTTTTATTTCAGAAATGCATGTAGATACTCTTATTTTGTTTGCTGCTCAAGTTAACAGTGTTAATATTAAAAAGGTGTCCCTTTTTTGACACGTTCCCAGCTGTATTGTGTGGCAACTTTATATTTTTGCATCGCATTTTTGGTCTGTTTTTCATAAAATTGTGGTTTTCTGGCAAATTAGTGGCAAGTCATTAAAGACTGAAGTTAGAAAATAATGGCAGACATTTCAGTTTCAGATTTCATACCCTTCAGAAAATTCGTACTAATGCAAGACCTACTACTGTTCTATTATCTAAGTTAATAAGAGCAATATTTAAAAATTGTCCTTATTTTTGGGCCTGTGTCCCACTTCTAGTTCTACGTATGGCTTTGTCCAGATTTCTTGCTCTGAAGTTGAGAGGTATGAGTGTCAGAGCCATCACTGTCAGCCAGAGATATTTCAAATTGTGACATACTTGTTGCACCCCACTCCCCATTGTAGTGGCTCTGGATGTGTCCAAGGAAGGCAAGGAGCAGTTATGCAGTTTAAGTGTGCAGGGTATTATCCCATCCAAGGTAGACCACAAGTACGACCATGGCTTTTCATCTGTCCTTGATTTTGCAGAATGTTCTGGTTTTCTGTCATATTTTTATACTGTTGATTTATGCTTATTATTCAGGAAATGCATGCTGTCACAGTGCCCTGTTGCTCTTTTTAAGTAGCAATTATTTAATGACCATCAGGTAAGCTTGTTGGAGATTGTAAGATGCAAGTAAGCTTTAATAAGCATACTGTTAAAGAATTACCAGCATTGAAAGCCTTTCGTTGTTGCCATGCCGAGAATATTTACATAACTAGATAATGTATAAGCCTTGGGTATTGAAATGCATATGACAGTATTTGCAATAAAAGGACAGGATTACAGTATTTTCAGAAGCTCATTACATTTGTTGGAGACTTGCAGTCATCTTTTGTTGGTGACTTGCAGTCATCTTTGCAGGCTTACCCGTAAAGTAAACAGAATGCCAATCTATCATGTGTGGTCCATAACTTGTGCAGGAATCCATTAAGCAATTTATCTTGAGCTTGTTTCTTGTTTGCTGTTCATTTTTTACTTTGGTCATGTCTTCCCCATGAAACAAGTAGATAGTTGTGTCAGGCAGCAGGTCGTTTTTGGATAAGAAACATTTTTACAAGTCCGGGTATCACAGAGATTGCTACTTTCAGCACGTTACTTGGTAATTTTATAAAGCTGAATATAAATTATAATTAGAACTGCAGTGCAAGGAGTAGTGGTTTGAGTTGAGTGTTGCTTGTTTTTTTATACTTGATTTTGACCGGCATTCCAGTAATGTATTTAAAAAGTAATTTATTTTTTCATGCCTCACAACCTGTTTCCATCTGGATATTAAGTAAGTTGTCATGTAGCCAATGCATTGAACTATTTTTTTCTTCTACACTTCATTTTGTCTTGATTGGACTCTCGTAATGACTGTTTGGCACCCAGGGCAGCGTATTTAATTAAAGTTCCAGTTGTTGTGGTTTTGAGCATAGCTCCACCCACTTTCTAGTTGACCACACCCTTCTCATTGGCCCCACCCATTTAGCTGTCTCCTGCAGCCCTCTTTTAATTTGAAGTCACCAGCTGCCACTGACTGATGTACATGCATTTCTCACAATTAGAAGAATTATGTGCTAGGAGAAGAGGGTTGTCAGTAAACATGAGGCAGTTGCTACACTGTCTCAATATGCCCGTGTTGACTAGGCTGGCAGGAGAATCTGATGGGAATTGCCCAGACATAGTGTTCAGAATATTTGGCGGACTTATGTTAAGGTTTTGATAAGGGTTTGTCCACAAGAGTATAGACCACAAAAACTTTCATATATGTAAAGTAACTGGCCTGAAGCTTAGACTAACAGATAGATTTAATCAAGCTACTAACGAGCAGTAATAAATGCAGCAGAATAAAACCACTTGAACACTTAAGAGCACACAGAAAAAAATAAAATGATAAAGTAGGAAGAGCACAATTACAGTAAAAGCAGTTAAATAAAGTGTACATTTTTTGTTTGTTTTTATTAAATGAAGAGAAAAGGAACAGAAGATAGTTCAAGATTAAGAAACTAAGGGGTTGGCATTCCCAAGTGCTCTCTCTGTACTCAGTAGACTGAGTTGATGAGATGGGACATGGAGGAGTGTCCAAAATAAAAGAAGCAAGGGGGTAGACTTTCCCAAATGATCTCACTGTACTCACTTGAGTGACCAAATGAGATGGGAATGGGAGGAGTGACCAAAATCAATTTTACAGCAGGGATGGGCAATTCCAAAGCCACCAGGTAGAGTACACCAACATACCGCTCAGGTGTACCTTATTATGAGGAATGTACCTCAATTGGGGTCTAAAAAGTTCATGTTCCTCGAAGTTCCACATTGAAAGGGTCTGTCACACGTTCAGTGTTAGGAAATTTTTAAGTTAAATCCATGGTAAATATAAATAAATCATATTAATTCATTACAATATCTTCTTTATAAGTAAAACCAGCATAGTTTAACCACCCTTTGACATTCCTAGTTGAAGTTGTTAGATAGCCATTACTATGTGTTCCACATTTTGCCCATTTGTTCCACATTATGATGGCTAGTGTTCCTCATTTTGGAGATAGAAGGTCAAGAGCTATGTACACCAACACTTCGGTGGGAGGGAGTGAAAAACAAACAAAGCAGACAGAAGAGGCCAGCAATAAACAGTGAAGCAAATATATAAATGCAGTACAGTGTAAATCAAGTGCAAAAAGTATACTTATCAGTTTGGCATATCAGATGGTTAACAGAGTCCAACACAGCAAGATAGTTATCTCTGCTAAATTAGCTCTGCACAGTTTCACAGAATGTAAGTCTTTGTTCTAGATGTACAACACAGAAAATAATCCTCAGGCAATCAGATAAACACAGAGGTGTTGGCCAATAGCTAACACCTTAGGTCGGCTGACTCTAGAGAAAGGAAAACAGCCCTTACCTGAGACTAGCTACTGAACTACCCTGAGTAACAAACAAAGCAGACAGAAGAGGCCAGCAATGAACAATGAAGCAGATATATAAATGCAGTGGAGTATAAATCAAGTGCAAAAAAGTATACTTATCAGTTTGGTATATTAGATGGTTATAGAGTCCACCACAGCCAGGTAGTTAGCTCTGTGTTTCCAAAGCTTCAGGGCAACCTCTACATGCTCAAACTGTCAAGCTGATCAAGCTCAAGCTGATCTAACTAAGACAGGTTTGGGTGCAAAGACTTTCAGAGCTTTCCTGCCACTGAAAAGAGGATTCCTCTGTTGGCTGTCTAGGATCGATGGTCGGCTTATGTTGTTCCATTGCTGGCAGCTAAGTTTACTTTTGGGAAAACCTTCTACAATTTTTATTGTTTGAAAATAGTTTTCTCTCGAGGAAATTATATTTTAAGTTAGGAATATCATAGGATCATAGATCAATACCAGGCTAACTGCCCTTGTGGGCCATTTTAAGCATAGCCAAGTAAGAGTTCAATCATGTGCCTTGTGCCTGTAAGGTAAGCACCTTAACCATTATACCAGCCTCCCACCCCTACCAGACTTTACTCTACTTTTAAATTAGTGTACTTTTGTTTCTGATAGTTAAAAGTTAGTTTAAGCATTTTAAAACTGATTTTTGTTTATGTGGAGAAACTGTTTACATTAAATTTTAGGGCTAATAGTGCACTAAAGTGGTTTTACTGTGTTTTTACTTGGAGACGTTACTTTTATCTACTTTTTAAAATTTACCAGCTTGTTCTGCTTTGTTTCTACAGAAAGGAGACAATATTTTCGGCTTGGTCATAGAAAAAAATAGTGGTCCCACAGTAGGTCCTTCTTCTAGTCACAAAAAGAAAAAAAGTTATCTAAACAACCTTTGCCTCTACAGCAGACTAGCAATTTCCCTCAGCTGCAGGTGACTTTGTTGTGGCCAAAACTAATTCCTTACACCAGTCATCTTTTTTTCCTGGATTCCTCTGGGGTTTTCTTACAGCGACTGTGGATTGGGATTTGGGAGTTAGCCACATACTCTGCAGCTGTTGGAGTCCTCTCAGTGTGCAAGGGAGAGATACTCATATCAGCCTTAGGAGAAGGGGCAGGGAAAGTACCCTTGTTTACCGAGAATATTGTGTCATTTCTGGGGAAGCTGTTTCTGCCTTTAAGAATCCTGTTTGCCCCAACTTTACAGTCAAAAAGAAACAGAACTAAATGTACCACCTCCTGCACCAGTCTCACTGGACAGGAGTAGTTTGTCTTGCCAAGGGTCTTGTGATCAGTGTTACCAGTACATAATCACTGTTAATGAATTTCTGTTTGTGCTATGGCAGCTATTCCTGTTGTGTAGTGCTTTTTCTCTTTCATTCATGGTTGTATAACCATCACATAAATATATTCAAATAAGGGAAGTTGTAGATGCAGCGGCCCTTTGGTGCTTATTAGGGTATTTCTGTCCGTTGAAATATAGCTAAATGTGCATTCAAACAAATGGACTTTCAGTCATTTGGAATTCATCCAAATGAGCATTCAGCCAAATGTCACATATTGGTGAGTGTGTGTGAATGTAGATTTATAACAACATGCCATAGTTGCACAACAGTGGAGAAAAGGGCAAAGTCAGGTTATGTATGTGTTTTTTGGGGGGACCACTTTGCAGCAAAGGGACTTCTGGAAAATTTCAGTCATCCAGCCATCATGTTGATTATACATGTTTATATACAAATATAAAATATATATGCACGTGTATGTCCCTTTTTATATATTGTCTACACATATGCATACAACATGCAGATATTGTATGCATATGTTTGTCTACACACAGACACAGCCCTCATATGTTATCCATTGACCTATTCAGAGTAGTTTCCAGACGATTTATTTTTGTATACCCTGGTTGCCTTATGAACAGTCATTTATGCAGTTACTGTGCTGGTAGACTTATGTCAGTGCTCAGAGGCAGATTTAGATAGTAAAGTAGCTGTGGTTTAAGTAGAGTGGTACTCCGTCTTCTGTGATGTGCATACTGTTGACATAAAAATGCATGATTCAGTTCATATGTTCATACTACGACTACTGCTAAATGTCAGCAACAAGTTTATCTGCAACTGTGGTTCTTATGGGTGAAACAAAGGATAGTTAATTACAGAAATTCAGTAGAAAGTTGTAGGGGTACCCCCAGAGGGAGGAAATGGTTGTGGGGATAAGCAGGAGGGTCAGCAGTATGTTGAGTTTGGAAGAGAGAAATTAGTATTGTATAGGAGGGTTAATGGCTTAACTACCACTGGCCCTCGGTAGATATTGCAATTATGAATTTAATAAGTAGTTTTAAGAGGACTCATTTTTGATTAGTATCCAGATCTGTTGGTTAGTGGAAGAAGTCGTTGGTGTAAACACATATAATAAAATGCTGTGGACAGCTGAAGCGGTTATCGGAAACATGACATGTCACCACAACAACACCTTAATATTGTGTTTATTATGTCAGCTGTAACGAAGTAGCATTTTTTTTCATTGTGAAATGACATTCCATTGATGCTCCCTCAGGCAGCCCGGGTAGCACTTCTTTATGATTTTGTAGAGATGACGCACTTAATTAGGTGATATGCTGTATCTGAGAGTCACAATCTTAATTAAGTGATGTACTGAACCTGGGAACTCCAGTCTTCCAAAAACTGTATTTAGAAATAATGAGCTCACAAATTCTGCAGTTTGCTTAACCATTAGTCTGATTAATACAAGAGATTCACATTTGTCTGCTGTGTTAAGCAAGCATAACTATTAATAGGTAGCAAAGATCATTTAGAAAGAAATGTCTGTGTAAGTACTGAAGAATAAAGTTATTAGTGATCAAAGACTGAAATATACAATTTCAGATCATAACATGGAATGAATACTTCCATTTAAGGTTCATATGCTAACCTGCTACATAAGCTGATATTCATAAAATATTTTCAGATTTTTGGCAGTATCTATTGTTCTAATTGTGTCCTTTTCCCGTGTTTTCTGCAAGATCCATCATTGTCTTCATATGGCTATCTTACCTCAAGAATCAGTAAAATTGAGATAGCAGCTCATTCAGCATTTTAACAGGTATTAGAAGTATAATTTGCCAGTATTTGCATAACATGGAATTCAGAGTGAGTAGGATAGATTTGGATTGTACAGGCATGATTCACAATCACTCTGCTAGACAGGGAACCAGGGAAGTAAATTTTCTGTGAAGAAATAGCCGGGAAACTGTTATGGCTAGGCTTGTATAGGCCCTAGGGCCGATAGACTAGTACCAACCTATGAACCCTTTTTGGACCATCACCGATCCAAGTTCCCTCTCTTGTTTTGACTTGCTCTTCTAGAAGTTTCACAGAGGAAGATGTGGAAAGAGTGGTGCAGAAGATCCTGTCGGTGTAGTGTCAGGCGGGTGTCTTATCGGCTCCTACCTCTTCGGGTCAGGAGGTCTTCCTTTGACTACACCCCCACTTCAAGTTCCTCCTCTGATTCCTTCAATTGTTTCAGAGTCTCTGGATCTGAGCCTTCCACCTCCGTCTGGCTAAGATACAAAAACAGCAATATGTTTGGATCTGAAGCTTACTCTGAGTGCTCTGGTTCTGTCAGATGGAGTTGAATCTGAACTTGTTGGAGCCATCTCTGCACCTTGGAGATTTGGCACTGGATAGCTCGGCTCCATCTTTCTCCTCAGGGAGATTGCTTTCAGAGGGGGAGGACAGCCGTTGGAGCTGAAGTCTTTTCTTTCTGCAGAGCGATCAGCCTTCAAGGTTGTCAAGAGGGTATTTTCTGCCCTGGCCTAATGGACAGATCCAACCCCCCCAGACCTTTAACCTTCTACCTTGAGGTCTGTCTGCTTGGAGTCTCATCACTCTTTACTAAGGGACTGCCAGTCCACATCTCCCAGGCTTCCCAGCAGGGTATTACAGTTTCTTCTGATACCTCCCCGGAGCAACCCACAGAGGAGGTCCTTAGGAAGAAGTGTAATAGGATGCACTTAGACTCTCCACAAGAGTCAGTCACAGGGGATACGGACTTCTATGAAGATGAAAGGTCACCATGATCACCTCCTGAAAATGTCTGTTTTGGCGACATTCTTGATATCCTAAACCAAAGAGGTGTTTGGACGTCCACCACCCTTCATCTGAGGAGTTGGTATTTCTGGAGGCTTTCTGTACTGGCCCAGCTACTTCCTTGGTTACTCCACCCACAGACGAGCTTATTGAGTTGGTTTCTCAGTGGACATGGAAGGAACCTGACACAGATGAACCCATACTCAAGACACCAGACAAGATTATGCCACCACCATCAGGGAAGGGGTTTTGGGCTAAAGGGGTGCCCATTGATGCCTTGATCATGGCAGTGGCCACCAAAAAGGAACTTGCTGAAGAGTTCCACTGTTCATCCCCCTAACAGGGAGTCTAGGGTAATGGACAGGCTTGGAAAGCATATCTGTGCTTCGCCTTAAGGTCACCAAATTATTTGGCACATTTTACAAGGTTACAGAAGGATTTGATTAAGGAACTGTCAAATACCCTCTCAGGATCCATTTCTGCAGACTTCTCAGTTTGCTATCCTGCAATCTATTTAGAATTTGTCTATGAGGTTTATTTCGCAAGTAGCCAAATGAACCTCAAGGGCAGCAAGTTCAGGCAATCCATTGAAAGACATGCCTGGATGCACTTATGTGATTTTGCAGAGCTCTTCAAGTCTTTGTTCGTCAATGCTCCTTTTGACATGTCTTTGTTTGGCCCCAAAGTGAAGGACAGATTATCCAGGTTTGAGAAGGATGGAAGGACCCTCTCTGCAGTGGGCATACATTTTTCTACCCCTCAGAGATTGTTTTCAAGGAATCAGTGACATGATTGAATGTTCAGGAAATCCCAGGGTCCTTTCCAGGACACGTGGAGAAACTTCCCCCAGGGCAGAGGAGGGAACTCCAATGACCAATGCTCCCCCCTGCTTTAGAGAAGGCCCACAAAACCAGGGGTCCAAAGATTCTTTCATGGACAGACCCTGCCAGAGCTCCTGAAAGGAAGCCCAATTACCCATCTCTGGAGGCAATCTGTGGCTGATTATCCCTGCACCAGAGAGCCTGGCTAGACATAAGAAAAGATCCTTGGGTGCAGAGGGAAGGAAAATCCCCGATGTTCCACCCAGTCAGAGGGAAGAAGCAGCAACTGTGATACAAAACTGCTAAAAAAAAGAGTCATCCAAGAGGTCTCACCAGACCAAATAGAATCTGGAACTTACTCAAGGTTCTTTTTTAGTGCCAAAGAAAACAGGGGACTGGAGACCAATATTGGATCTCAGCAACTTGAACATGTCAGTTTGACATACCAAGTTTTGGATGGTCATGGTTCAGTCCATTCTTCCTTTTCTTGGCAAGGAAGATTGGATGTGCTCACTAGACTAGTTGAAATCTCACATGACCAAGATGTTGGACTACAGTCCACGTAGGTGGTGTGCTTTTCTTGGGTCCTGGTGGGGGACCTATAACTAGCAATGATGTTGTAGGGTATTTTGCCAGTAGTTAATTGGATATGGAGTAGTTTGAGAGAGTCATACTGTTTGACCAGTCTCGAGGTATATTTGGCTTTATTGAAGATGGATACACCTCCATTTTTCATTCTTTCATACTCATGTCTAAACATGTGGAAGGCATTGTAGCCGTGTATGGCCAGGGCGCTCTCCACGGTCTTGGATCATGTCTCAGTGACTGCACAGACGTCAGCATCTTCCAAGTTGAGGAGTGCTTCCAGGGAGTGCAGTTTCATGTTTAAACTCCTAGCATTAAACAGCAGAACCTTGAGCTTGTCTCTAGTGGATTTTGTTACATTGGAAATTTTGTTGTTTTGACATTGGCTAAAAAAGGTATTATGGGGGAGGCAAGCACCTTTGCCAGTATCCGAAAACCTAGAGGAGACAGGTGCATACCATCTCTGGCAAAGCAAAATGGCCTGTCGACCATGTCTTCCCAGGCTGACAGATGCTGGATCCTTCTGGACTGACACCACAATTTAAGCCAGTTGTTGAAGTCAGTCAGTTTTGTTTATATTATGTATCATCTTGGGTGAAGGTAGAATGCTGCTTAGGGCTAGGGTCATACCTGCCTGGTATGCATAATCTGAATGTTCAGTCATGTCTCCCTTCATATAGTCCAGAGAGGTACATCTCAAGTCATTCACCCCAACATGGACTATGACAGAGTCATAATGGTACTTGTTGTTCTGTGACTTGAGTGCATGTGTGGCTTGACGGATCCTGGCACCTGACAGGCAGCTGACCATGCCCTTCTCCTTGTCCAGCCTGGTGAGGGGGGCACCTGTTTTTCTCACTATGGAGTCGCCTATGACTAAGACATTAGGTTTTGAGTTGTATTGCCTTAGGAGCTTATTTGGTGAGACACTGGTGTTTGTGTTATTATGTGTAGTGGTGTCTGTTTCCATAACAGTGTGTGCAAGGGGTTTACGTTTCGGAGGTCTCTGATCTTTTTGTAGGCTTCTAGTGAGTACCTCCGCATATGTGAGTTTATGTGTCATGACTTCATTTTGTGTGAGAGGTGAAGTGTGTGCTGACAACCTGTTTGATGTCTGGTTTGTTGTTATGTGAGAGAATCATAGTGTAATTATATCTCTGACATAGGGTATTTGTTTTAGGAGTAAGTGGTTGACAGAATACATGAGGGAATTACTACAACCGCTTAAATATCAGGAGCAGTTCTGTACTACTATAATGTCATGATCTAAACAATGCAAGTTTCTGTATGTATAATTCCCATTTTGCATTTGCTTTGGTTTTATTTTTGGGAATTTATGCAAACTGCATGTTCTTTCAGTCATAACTCTCAACTATACAGATTTTTGCCTCATATTTTTGGTCTGCTCCTCATAAAATGTGTGGTTTTCTGGCAAATCACAATGGATTGAAGGCACTAAATAATGACATACATTTGAATTTCAGACAATATCTTTCAGAAAATGCATGCTAGCACAAATCCTGTTAATCTGGTAACTTTGTAAGAACAATATTTAAAATCTGTCCCTATTTTAGGCCTTTGCCCCCCCCCCCAATTATTTTAGACTTTGTCCAGATGTCTTACACTAAGAGGTTGAGAGGTATGCTGTAGTACAAGCTTGCTCAAACTTGTAATAAAATTCCAGTGTTTGCTTTTAGTCATAATGGTAAAATACATTTCTTTTTCTGTCATTTACAAATCTTCAGTGGTTAGAGTGTCACAATCTTGAAGCCATAATATAGCAGAATATCTCTTAATTGCTCATAAGAGTATTACATTCTCCTAAATGCCCAGTTTTCCCTGAAAACATTTCACACGGACAAAGATCCATGAGTTCAGAGAATTTGCAGAGCAGCTAATCAACATAGCAAAAACAGATTTGGCTGCTCCACTGTCCTGTATGCAAGCAATAATGCCCGACCTTGTGTGTTTTATTTTGGAAATAATGCCCACCCAGGGGTGTTCTGAGGCCTGACACCACAGGCAGAGGGCCTCTCCACCCCTGGAAGGGTGTTATTTCTACAATAACACACACCCTATAGGGCATTATTGTGCTTAGAGAATGGGGTGTCTGTAAACTGTTGTGTTTTATATACTTATTATTTTTTTATTACTGTATACATATATTTTTTTATTTTTGATGCAAACTAGTTCCTCCACCTAATGTTTCAAACCTGCTGTAGGATATGTTAATGGTGTTGGAGGAAGCATTTTACATCCAGAATATAACACCTTAAAAAATATCCAGGTATTTACTTTATTTTTTGGTCCCTTACTACTAAGATGTTTAGTTTGTTGGCAGTCATTGGAAATTAAAGTTACGAAATAATGATATACATTTGAGTTTCAGAGTTTTATTTTCTTCAGAAAGTTCATACTAACAGAAATTCTTTAGTTAAGCAGGTTTGTAATTTTATAAGAGCAATAATTATAATTCCTTTCTATTTTTGAGCCTTCATTCCCCTTTTATTTTAGGCTTTATCTAGATTTCTAATGCTGTTCCAGAGATATTCAACCTTCTTTATTATTGCTGCTGGCAGTAGTCCAGCTCGCTCATTCTCTCTCATATGCACACCTGTGCTTCAGAAAATGAATACTAACACAATCCCAATATTCAAGTAAAATATGTTCCTATTTTGAGCCTTTGTCCCACTTTTATTTTAGGCTTATCCAGTTATTTTGAGCTAAGAGTCAAGACTGCATACCTCTCAACTGTCCAGATTTTTGCAGAATATCCAGATTTTTGGCTCATAATGTTGGTCCATTGATTACATTTGCAATGTTCTGTGAAATCACTGGGGATCAAATTCATTAATTAATGACAGACATCTTGAGTTTCAGACTTCATAGCCTTCAGAAAATACATGCTAATGGAAGCGCTGTTATTCTAGCAACTTTCGAGGTTTATAAGAGCAGTATTTAAAATTCGTCCCTGTATTTGGTCCTTTGTTTCCCGTTATTTGTGGCTCTGTCCAGATTTCTTGTGCTGAGAGGTTGAGAGGTATAAGAGGTACACAAACCTCTTATGAGATGCTGCTGCCAGGGATCACCCAATCACTCTCACTCTTCAATTTCTCTCTCTCTCTCTCTCTCTCTCTCTCTCTCTCTCTCCCTCTGCACACGCACGCACGCAGACGCACGCACACACACACAGAGTCTCTTCTGCTTTCATGCATGCATTCACTCATACAGGCAGACAGCAACGTGAACACACACACACACAACCACACTTTTTTTTTCCTTTTCATTTATTGCTGATCATCTCTCTGTCTCTCTTGCTTTCATACACCCATGCACTTTCACATGCAGACATAAAAACTCACACGCGCGTGTGCTCTTTTTATTTTACTCTCTTTTATTTTACACTCACTGAACAGCAAAAGCACTGCTTAACAAGTGTAAAATAATTCCACTCCATCAGTGGCTCAGGTTTGGGGCAAGGGAATGGTAAACCCCAAAAAATCCTACCTACATAATAAGGACCAGAATGTCTTACAGCAAGGACCTTGTGACCTTGTTGAGGACTTCGAGTCTAACAACACCAGCTACGATCTAGGCCCAACTGAGCCCCAAGGCCAAGGAGGCAGGGGTACACCATGGTGTAACAGACTGCGAAGTGCCCAATCTGACAGACAAGTGTTACGGGATTCAAATTTTCAGCAGGGCCCCTTCACCGGGGCCAGACCAAAGCAGAAAAATTATCAACAACTTCCAGTCAAAGACAAACGGCCTTACAACAGTCACAGTAAACATCTCAAACTGATACTGTCTCAGCTCTGAACTTGACTGTTAACCACGACTTGCCTAATCCTGTTACTGATATGAATGATCTTACATCTAGGCCTAATGGGGTTAACCTCGATTTGCCTAATCTTGTTATTGATATGAATGACTTTACATCTAGGCTTAATGAGGTTGACTCTCCGGAGTATAGTAGTGGTTTACCCGCCATCATTTCAAATACTACAGGTGATTTCAACTTGTACAATTTTAGTAATACAGAAATTAATACTGAAATGGTCGACCTTTTATCTAAGGGACTTACTTTTATCCCATCAAAACCATGGGACCTAACTAACACAATTTTGGACATTAAAACTTTTGTTAGGAAATTGAACTTTCAGGTGTTTATGGGTAATGTGTTTGACTCTAACGATAGATTTTACGTGCCCAGTACTTATAATCCTCCTTTGCACCCTGCCCTTGACCTTTTTGAGAAATGTTGTGAACTAGATGTAAGACATGTGGACATTTATAAGAATGATAGAAACACTTCCACTAACATGAGTAATGATGAAAGAGAATTGATCCATTATCTTACTACACAAGGGCTCAGGTTTTGTAAACCCGATAAGGGTGGAGGATTAGTAGTGTTTAGTATGAGTGATTACCAGTATCGGATGAATGAATTGCTCAACACTGAAGCATACGCACATAGTACCAGTTGTGAGGTGAATAGAGCCTACAGTACTATTAGGAATTGTATTGAGGATCTGTTTATTGAAGGTCAGATAGACCAAAAGACATATAACTACCTGGTAATGTCATATCCCAGATACCCTTGTATATTTGGCATCCCTAAAATCCACAAGAGTATTGAGAATCTGCCATTGAGACCTTTGGTGGACAGTAGGGGATCCCCCTACATACTCTTGTGCTAGAGTTTTTGGATGCCATCCTGCAAAAATACTTGGCCAAGGAGCCCCAAATTTGTAAAGACTCTTGGACTTTTTTGAAGAACATTGATACCTTGAGTTACGACAAGAACTACAACTTCCTCACAATTGATGTAAAGGACCTGTATACTAGCATACCCCATGAGGTAGCACTAGAATGGGTAGGTCTTATGCTTATGAAACATAACGCACCCACTAGGGAAATTGACCTAGTATCAGTCCGTATGGACTTGGTCCTAACAAACAACTATTTCTTGTACCTCAACAAATTCTTTTTGCAAAAAATAGGGGTTGCCATGGGTTCGCCTTGCGGAGGAAGTGTAGCAAATTTGGTAATGGCCTATTGGGAATCAGAGTATGGTTTCAAAGGTAACAGGTTCTTTGATACTTTCCTGTTTTATACAAGGTTTTTGGATGACATTTTTATTTTATTTAAAGGTAGTGAGAATGACGGTCATCAAGTCATTGAATATTTTAACAACACTACTGATTTCCTTCAATTTACTCACACATTCCACTGTGACACTATTGCTTATTTGGATATTTGCTTATGTAAAAATTACAATTTAAATGCATTCACAGCCAATATTTTCAGAAAATCTACATATTCCAACACCTTCCTTCATTACACCAGCTGCCATTTTTACCACCAGAAGAAATCAGTTGTAAAAGGGCAGCTGGTAAGAGCCTCTAGAATGGTCAGTTTGGATGAGGATTTTCTTAAAGAATGTGCTGATATAAGGAAAATGTTTCTCCATAGGGGTTATCCCGAAACCTTTCTTGACCCAATAGTACAGGAGGTAATGGACAAAAGACGTAATAACGTGTACTTGCCACTTTTGAGAGCTAACACTAAATTACCCATTATGGATAGTGTTGCAAATCTGGTGGAAAAGGGCCATTGTGGACATGAGAAGAGTATGGTATTAAATAGTGACCAACTAAACAATAACTTCACTGTTAAGTTTATAACCACTTTCAGTACAACTAGTACCCTTTGTCTATCTACATTGAAGAAAAACTGGGACTTGTTTAAAATACAACCTGAGCTCTATGAAAAACTAGGTGAACGACCTATGGTAGTTTATAGGAAAGGGAATAACATTAAAACTCTGTTAGAAAGGCATGATACATCTACAGTGAGATGTCCTGGTATGCATAAATGTCTGAATTATAACTACTGTAAATATGTAGACGAAGGCAACTCGTTCTGTCTGAATGGATTAAAATTTAAGTTGAAGAGTAAATTTGACTGCAACTCTACATTTATTACTTATTTAGCAAGGTGTACATCCTGTCCAGCATTCTATATCGGTAAAACCGAAAGAAGATTACGAGAAAGGATGTACGAACACCTGTAGGCCATTAGGAAAGGGAAACTTGAGAATGCACTTGCAAAACATATAGCTGGCTACTCAAACCATGGTTTTAGATTTATGGTCATCGACCATGTGAGAATTGACCCAAGGGGAGGCCCTAGAAATTTGAAACTGGAGGAACTAGAAATAAAATGGCAGGTGAAGTTGAATGCGTATAGCCACCCTGGATTGAATGATTCTTGTTCAATTGAAAGTATATTGAAATTGAATAGTCTTAAGAGATGACTGCTTTGATATTTTTATAATTTTAATACTACTACCAGTATGTATGACATGTAATTTGTAACCTAACATATGGTCTAGTTTATTAAAAACACAACATATTTTCTGGGAATACTATATAATTTCTTACTATATATATAATATTCCCATTATGTTTGTACCAGAAGATTATAGTACTTCACTTTTTATTAGGATTTTAGCTACAATATTAATTATTTATACAACATTTTAGCAATATGATATCACTTGTTCAGGTTGGTTCATGGACATGTGTTGTTCTGAACCAAACCTTAGTGCTTATTTTAATACAACAATATATACATTTTTCATATTTTTTGAAACATCTAATAATAATTTTTTTAGCAAAAGAACATATGTTTCAAACTAATAAGTGTACATGTTTTCTGTTTTCTTTCTGTTTTTATCGTTTTTATTAGTATAAAGAATATAGGATTTAGCCATTTGTAAACTGTCATTCATAGGTTCATAGGTTCATAGGTTCATACTAGGCTATCTGCCCGAGGGCATTTACAAGCCTAGCCCATAGTTTTTGTAACTGCATACCCCTTTAGTATGGGGAACTATACCCATTATTTTGCTGTGCCTCTGTTGAGCAGTGACACTGAGGTAATCCCTGGGGTATATCTGCGATCTCCCATCCATTGGTTAAGATTTCTCTTGAACAAGGCCAGCGAGGTGCTCTGCCTCACATATACCGGGATTTTATTCCACAGCATAGGGAGTCTTTGGGTGATGAATCTATCCCTCCAGCACGTCCTATTAATAGCCGTGTCGAGGTTTAAGTCTCCCTTGTGGCTCTGACGGATCTAGATTTTTGAGGTGAAGCATATTCATCAAATCTGGGTTTGACATGGCCTTGTATGTTAGGCAAAGGTCACCTCTGAGCAAGCGGGCGACTGAATAGAGCTGGAGTTCTTTCAGTCGGGCAGCATAGGACAGATGTTTGAGACCCTTTATCCTTTTGGTGAGGAACTTTTGTGGCCTCTCCAGCTGCTGCAAGTGTCGGGTCAGATACATTCCGAATGGGGCATTGTACTCAATCATTGGTCTGATGAGTGATGAGTATAGGAGACTATGACCTCCCTTGATCTAGATGAGAATCCCTTCATGATAAGGTGGGCAATGTAGAAGGTCTTCCTAACTACTTTAGCTACATGGGTGTCGAATGACAGACTACTATCAACCTGGGTCCCCAGGTCCCTGATAACTTCTTCTGTACTCAGTGGATTGCCACCTATTTGGTAGCTAGGTATGACTATGCATTTTTGGCATTTAACTTTAGGCCATGGCTCTGGCACCAGTTATCCGTTTCTGTGAGACCCTTCTGAAGGATATCTGTGTCAGATGTGTTTTCTACTATGGCGCCCATTTTGCAGTCATCTGCAAACTTTGTCAGCCATAACCCTCCTGTGTTTGCTTGTACTTCGGAAAAGTAGATGCCAAACCCATCTTGTGATGTATGGGTTAACTGAGATGTTGGGTTTGCTGCTTTAAATTTGAGTTAAGCTGCTAATTGATAGATGTAGGTTGATTGATCAAACCTTTTTATATGGCTCACATTGTCAGTTGCTGTGTTTCTGAAGAAGTCAGCCCACAGAGCTGACGAAAAGCGCTTTAAACAAATAAATATTTGTCGACTGTCAACTGCTTGTTCACGGTTTGTTTTATTTTTATAAGTCTGTTTTCGTTCGAGTTTCTTGAGTGTAAAATAATGACGGACGTTAGTTTTTTTTTTTTTAAGTACAAGCTCCACACCAGCTTGATATGCTGCCATGAAGTGGTGGAGTCATTTTTCAGTGGGCATTACCTGTAAATTAACACCCTGCTGGAGAATGTTTATTTGCCAATCAGGGTGTGATCTACAAGTCTCCCATTCTCTAAGCATAGGTAAATTCTAGAACAAGCAACAGCCTAGCTAAAGATGCACTGTTGAAGGAAACATTTTAAGGCAAAACTGAACGATCTAAGCAGGAAATGAATCTGTGACTGTAGTATCCTATAACAATATTATTAATTATCTGGTTATCTTATGGTTTAGTTATTTATTTACAGGTGGGTGATTGTTTTCAGTTCTGTCCTGTTACATAAAGAACACGTATACTGTAAACAAATGAGCAAGTGAACTATAGAAAGCAGTAATACAGCATGCACACCCCCCCATTCTCTCAGTAGCTCTCAACTATAGAGCTTGTTTACACTTAATTTAGTAAACACAATTTTACATGATACAGACTTTATTTTATTTGTTCCATTATTGTATTCTTTCTTATATTGCAGCAGGATTTTGTATAACTGTTTATACCACTGTTCTCTATTTGTTTTAATACTTAAAAGACTATTTTTTCTCCCAGTTCTTCACTGAAATAAGACTTCTGAGCTTGACATTCCCTGCTAAACAATGGAAATAATAGAAAAGAACTTGGTGGTGGGATTTATAGAGATTCTGTCAGCCTGCATTAATTTGCTGACACATGGTCATGGTGAGAATCTCTTATTCAAAGACAAGGTAAAGCTTCTCAGAAACATCTTGTTAGTGGCTAATTCATAGGTTCATAGGTTGGTACTAGGCTATCAGCCCTAGGGCCTATACAAGCCTAGCCATAACAATTCCCTGGCTATTTCTTCCCACACTATTTACTTCCCTGGACCCATGTCTAGCAGGTTGACTGACGTGATCCAAGGGGTGAATTTCGTTTCTCCCTGTTGTGATCCAAGGGGTGAATTTCCTTTCTCCCATCCAGTCATCAAGGTTCTTTTTGAAGAGGGCCAAAGAGGTGCTCTGCTTGACATGTATGGGCAGTCTATTACAGAGTTTGGGGAGTCTCCGGGTCAGGAACCTATCTCTCCAGCATGTTTTATTTATTGTGATGACAAGGTTTAGATCCCTGGAGCGTGTGGCATTGAGGGATTGGGATTTCTTTAAGTGTATCATGTCCAACAGCTCTGGGTTTGACATGGCCTTATATGTTAAGCAGAGATCGCCTCGGAGTAGATGATATGCGACAGAGTATAGCTGGAGTTTTTTAAGGTGGTCAGCATAGGGCATCTGCTTTAGGCCTGTGATTCTTTTAGTGAGGTATTTCTGCGGCCTTTCCAGTTGTTGCAGATGTCTTGAGAGGTACATACCAAATGGGGCGTTGTGTTCTATAATGGGTCTAATGAGGGATGAGTACAGTGGGACAATAACCTCCTTTTTTTCTGGATGAAAAGCCCTTAGTGATGAGGTGTGTCACATAGAAGGATTTCCTGACAGTTGTGGCAATGTGGTTATTGAAGGTGAGACCACTGTCCACCTGTGTCCCTAAGTCTCTTATCACACTTTCAGTGTTTATTGTACTGCCACCTCTGTGGTAATTCATGGGTACATTTTTTTTCCCAAAGGGGATAACTATACATTTCTTGGCATTGAGCTTGAGCCCATGGCTCTGGCACCAAGCATCTGTTTCTGTAAGGCCCTTTTGTAGAGTATCCACATCATGTGGGGATTCAGTAATGGCTCCCAGTTTGCAGTCATCTGCAAACTTTGTTAGCCAGAGTCCCTTAGTGTTGGCCTCTACTTCAGAGAAGTAGATGCCAAACAAGAGAGGTCCCAGGACTGAACCCTGAGGTACTCCACTTGTCACTTGTCTGGAACTGGATTTGAAGTCAGCTACTTTTACAGTGTGGGTTTTGTCAGTAAGCCAGTTGGAAACCCATCGAGTGATGTAGGGATTAATGTCCAGTTTAGTAAGTTTATCTATGATTCCAGAGTGGGGGATGGTGTCAAAGGCCTTGGCGAGGTCCAGATAGGCTGTGTGGGCTGCCTTACCCTTGTTCACAGCTCTAGAGACTGATTCGAAGAAGTCAGTCAGGTTCAGGAGACAAGATCGGCGTTTCACAAACCCAAACTGGGTGGGTTCCTGTATTTGAAGGTTGCCAATGTCTATGTTTATAAGTTCCATGATAATATGTTCCATGGCCTTGCAGATCAGGCTTGTCAGACTGATGGGGCGGTAGTTCCAGGGATCCAAGGTGGATCCCCCCTTGTGGAGTGGGATAACTGTAGTTGTGCGCCACTCAGTGGGCACAAAGCCTGAGGTGAGGGTATGATTAAACATGACACTTAGGTGAGGTGCCAGTACATTTTGTAGTTCATGTAGTACACAGCCCGGGATGTCATCTGGTCCCATGGATGCTGTATTCTTAGCTTTGGAGAGTGCGATTTTTACCTGTGTGGCCGTTATTACTGGAATTTGGCAATCTTCTGGTATTGAGATGGGCCATTTAGGGGGTGAGAGGGGGGTGAAGCTGGCACTGAATCGATCTGCCAGGATATTGGCAATATCCTTGGGATCAGTATATTTAATGCCATTCTGTTGTAGCTCAGAGCAGATCTGAGCATTGCCATTTAGATTCTTAACATAGTTATAGAATGCCTTGTGGTTGTCTTTGGAATCTTTGGCAATTTTATTTTCTCAACTAGCTTTGGAGGATTTTATGAGGGATCTTAGCTTCTTACTGAGGCTAGTAAGGGAGTTTTTTGCATCCTGGGATTTTCCCCTTTTCTGCAACAGTTTCTTCCTTTTATTGTAAAGTTTATTTATGGCAGGGGACCACCAGATTGGCTTCCTTTTTTTGGAGGAGAGCATCTTGGTTCTATTTGGGATGGCACGATTCATGCATGAGTGGATGTGCTCGTACAGTGCCTTAGTGTAGGACTCAGCAGTCGAACTTTCAGTTCCCGGCTGCATGGGTGTCATGAAGTTTGTAACTTCTGACTTGGGTAGCATGAAGTTGGCTTTGTAGAAGTTTTTTTTATGGAGGTTTCCTTACTGGGGGGTGGGGGTGGGATGTGGATGTTAAGGGTGATTAGCTTATGGTCTCACCTGACCAACGAAGGGGTGACCATAGGTGTGGAGCATCGATTTCCCATGTTGGTAATGACCAGTTCTAGGATATTGGAGCCCCTGGTGGGACTATGAATTAGTTGATCCAGGGCACTGGAATTTATGAATTCCAAGAACCGTTGGGTAAAGGTGTTGGTACACAAGTAGTTTTCCCAGTTAATGGCAGGGTAGTTGAAATCACCCAATATTAGGGTGTTTGGTTGTATATTAATAGTTTCCAGTATGTTTAGAAAGGTGTAGTAAGAATCCTGGGGCATGGTGGGGGATATGTAGCAGGCTACAATTTGGATTGCAGTCTTACCTAGTGTTAGTTGCATCTGGAGAATTTCAGATGCATTGTGTTGGGCAACTAACCTGGTGGTGTGAATATCCTTGATGAATATGGACACTCCTCCACCTTTAGTGTTTCGATCCTGGTTTGGTGGCCAAAAAGTGTGGTAAAAGTTGTAGCCTGGTATTGCAGGGGTGCTCTCTAGAGCCTTGAACCAGGTCTCAGTTACTGCACAGATTATCAATGTTCTCCATTTTTAGGAGTGCCTCAAGAGAGTGCATTTTGAGGTTTAGACTTCTAGCATTGAATTGCATTACCTTCAGATTTTGCATGCTTGTACCTGTTACAATGGTGGTTTTGTCCTTTGAACTTTGCCTAAAAAAGCACGATAGGGGTGGCAAGAGCCTTAGCTAGTAACCTGAATCCCAGGGGCGACAGGTGCAGACCATCTCTGGCAAAGCATCGTGGTCTGTCGATCATGTCGTCCCAGGCAGACAGATACTGAATCTCCTTTGAATGACAACAGAAACTTAGCCAATTGTTGAAGTCAATCATTTTGTCCTTATACTGTGGTATCATTCTGGGCAAAGGCAGGATGCTACTCAGGGCTAGGGTCATACCTGCCTGGGCCCCATGATCCGAATGTCATGTCTGAACTGAGTACTGTGCTGTCATACTGTATTGTGCTGGTGTACTCTGTACCAGCCCACTGCCCATCACTTTAGCATAGATACCACACGCCATATTTATTTATTATTTATTTTATTTTACATTTGTTAACCAGGAAAGTCCAACTGGACATAAGTCCTTTTTCAGCGGAGGCCTGGAGAGAAAAGCTCCAGATAATTGAAAAAGTGAAAGCATTCACATAAAAGTTAAAATAATTTCATGATGAAATAAAAACTGAAAAAATGACATGGCTCTGCTTACTGCTTGGTGTGATGGATTTGAAGTGTTCTTAAGACACTCAGTCTTGCTGGCTGGATTCTGCTAAAATTCAAAGTCTGGTTATATTTGCATTCACAGTCTGTTGCATACAGAAACTTGCAGAATATACACTGATGAAAGAATATACTTTGCAGCATCAACTTTAGAGAGCAGTAACAAATAACTTTTTATAATAAACCAAACGGGGTTGGGAGGGTGGCCTAATGGTTAAGGTGTTTGCCTTACAAACACAAGGTACAGGGTTTGAATCTCACAGGGGATAACTGGCTAGGCTTAAAATGGCTCGCAAGAGCAGTTAGCCTAGTACTAGCCTATGAACCTATGAACAACATTGCAGCTTAAAAGTACTGTTCCAACTTTACTTCTCATATAGTACAGATGATGTGAGAGATATAACATTTACCTTAGGACAAATGAGTCCCTACCATACCTTTAACATGACTGGATTTATACAGCTCTTTATATACAGTTTTAGTCATGCATAAACATATACATTTCCTCTTGATATTCTATTTTGGAGAATTGCTCATCCTGTAGAAACAATGCTAAGCTTCCTTGTTTAACAATGTCTTGTAAGAGACCATCTTTTCTGACAGTGTGAACATCCTGTAACAGTGTCCTGTTGTCCATGCAGAAAAACATGTTTTTGAGGAAACACATTGTTCTGTATTCAATTTGGATCTTTGTATAAGAACATCTGTTCTTGTGCCGGTGCTGATAAGCATATCCTGTTTTCCATGCAGAAAAACATATTTTTGAGGAAACACATTGTAAGAGACCAGCTTTTCTGACAGTGTGAACATCCTGTATTTTATTTGGATCTTTGTATAAAAACATCTGTTCTTGTGCCATGTCCTGTTTTCCATGCAGAAAAACATGTTTTTGAGGAAACACATTGTCACAGTGTTATTGTCCATTCTTTAAAAGCAGATTTTACATGCTTGCTCTTGCATACATCCTGTTTTTAAGTCTGCAAGGGAAAAATGTCCATTCAGCAGGTTCCTTATTTTCTAAGCCATGGTCATTTAGTATGACTGCTGATCACATATTACTAAACTCTGTTTCTGCATTTAAGCAAGCTTTTTCTTTCAGCATATTTACAACAGAATTAATTTCAGCCTTATATTCATAATATCTAACAATTCCCTCTGTTTTTAAACATACTCAAAACATTTTATATAGAAAACACATTAAGAAGCAAACCTATAGTCTTCTTTTGATACAAGTCAAAATGCAATTTTACATAGTTAATATAATGATATTAAGTATTACTACAAAACTGAATGTATTTAAAACTTTTTCTTTTGCAGACCATTCTGTGAAAATATTTTATCAATTATGAGCTGTGTCTCCTTTAATGTTATTTTTTTTTAACATGATCAATTTATTCTTTTGCAATCACAGAATTTAATTTATGACTTAGAACTGTTCCATTAACTCTTTGCAACTGTTGAATTAACTATAAGACAAGAACCATGTGCTACTGCAAGCATTTATACACTGCTGAAAATATACAGTTTTAATGTCATTTTAACCATAACATTGTGGTCATGTCTTTGAACTGCCCATTAACATCTTGGTAAAGTACTGAACTGGGCTTAGATAATAAATATTTAAAAGCAGTTATTTTACTGGGGTAAAACCAATGATATTACAACTTGACAAATTACTTTCAAACTTATTACAATGTATTCTGTACAGTATGTATTTACATAGACTGTTTGCTGTTCATGCATTTCAATCTAGTAGGTACCCTGGACCCATTTTTTATTTAAATATGTTTTTTCACACATATTTATTACTAGACATTAATCTCATTTGTACTGAATTCTTCTGCATTTGTACATACAAAGACTATAAAGTACATTTAGTCTAATCTTACAAATTTAATAACATTAATATTAAGCAAAATCTTGGAAAATGTTTATGTCTCTTTAGAAATATCTAGTGGAATTGATACCAAATTCATATGTCCTGTTATTTTAAACTACATACTCAACAATTATTAAAAATATTCATGCTTTTTATACCAACATTGTTTTGCCAAAAACATATTAAAAATAGTGACCATTCTTGCTATTGGAAACATTTATGCATTTTGCATATCTTTATTCTGTCTTGTATAGCTTTATCAATTTTAAGCCATCTCTTGTTTTTTTAAACTATCTCTTGTATAGCTTTACAGTTTAACAGGTTGTAAATACAATTTAATACTAAACAATACAATAATAACCATTATGATGGCTATTAACAACTTGTAAAATATCTTATCCTGTCAGGTTTAATCCAGTTTACCAGTATTTCTAATACACCAATACCTGTTTTTCCCCCCATAAAAGTGTATTGTCAAGAAAGAATGAGATATTTCTTCCTGTAGCTTTATTTTAGACCCTTATTGTTTATTTTTTCTGTAGCTTTATTTCAGACCCTTGTTGTTTATTTTTTCTATAGCTTTATTTCAGACCCTTGTTGTTTATTTTTTCTGTAGCTTTATTTCAGACCCTTGTTGTTTATTTTTTCTGTAGCTTTATTTCAGACCCTTGTTGTTTATTTTTTCTGTAGCTTTATTTCAGACCCTTGTTGTTTATTTTTTCTGTAGCTTTATTTCAGACCCTTGTTGTTTATTTTTTCTGTAGCTTTATTTCAGACCCTTGTTGTTTATTTTTTCTGTAGCTTTATTTCAGACCCTTGTTGTTTATTTTTCTGTAGCTTTATTTCAGACCCTTGTTGTTTATTTTTTCTATAGCTTTATTTCAGACCCTTGTGCAGTACTGCTTATACAGTCAGTGTAAAACTGAGAAAGTGCCCTTCCCCCTTATACAGTCAGTGTAAAACTGAGAAAGTACCCTTCCCTGTAGTACTGCAGCACTGTTTACCTGCCCTATGCTGTGAGAATAGAATGTATGTCAGCCCAACACTTTGGTTATACATTTATTTTATTAGGTTACTAAATACAGCTTTCACTGTATATTACCTCTAGTAGGTATTTACACCCTCCTGCACAATTGATTTGAACTGTATATATACTATAGCCCATTTGCTGGCTGTACTTGATGCAACTGAGGTTTTTTTTGTCCTTTTAACATTTACTTGCAAACAGATTATCAGTGACATCTATGCACAATTGTGGCATTTTATGACAATTACTAAATAGTGTTGCTTGTAAACATTTTAACAAGTATGTTTTAATAACAATGATGCTTTAGAAAAACTCAAGCTACTTGCCTAGCAATCAGTCTTGTTGTTTATCTTATCTTTTCAACATTTCCTGTAACTATTCATTCAGTCTAGGAAGGTCTGAGCTCACATTTCATACTCTATAAACTATAATTAATTCTTTTGGCATTTTTCCTTTAATGTGATTGTGATTTAGCATAACTATGCATTTATACAACATAAATAGACATCATTTTACAATTACCTTACATGGATTTCAGTATTTTTTATTTATTTATTTAACTATTTAACTGTCCTGCCATTAATTTTACAAAAACTGTTTGAATAATACCATCTGTGATTTTCTTTTTAAAATTCAGAACTTTAACTGTTTGGTGTTACTATATAATTATAAACAAATTGTAAAAAACAAAATAGATATTAGTTTAACCAACACATTTATATTTATATTATTTATATTTGCTGTTGTCTGCCTGTTATTCTTGTGTATTGTAACAGATGTACTCTAGATGAAAAGAACACACATGCATGTCTGTCTTGTATATGTATATCTTTATACAAGCATGTCATGTCTTGTGACTTTAAATTTTACTCATCTATTTTTATTTAATTTTATACACTAGAACAGTTTTGTTTACCTTTTGACTATGCTAATGAATGGCATTCATATGCTTTACTTTACTGTAGTACTGATAGATGTCTTGCTTTAACTGAATGAAAGTAAAACATTTAAGAATGATTTGTCCAGACATCAGATCCTACCATGTATGTTTAACCATTTTCAAAACATAAACATATTATAAAATATATTTCTTTTGCACAGATTAACTGTGTATGCAGGAAGTTCCCAGTCTTTGTCAGTTCAGCTAATTTATTTCCTTTATCCTGCAACTGCTGTTGAATTTCCTGTAATGTTGCATGGTCTTTCTGACATTCTTTAGTAAGCTGTTCTGCTGAATTTGAAACTCCTATGCACTTTTGAAAAGATGTATGTATAACTTGTCTAAGCTTCCTGAACTCATTGTGTCTGTCTTTTAGAAGTTTACTACATTCCTTTGTAACAAAATGTACTAGGGGTTCTATCAGTAACTGATTTGACTCACATGTGGTGACAGGACATAACTGTTCAATATCAGAATGTAATGGAAACACTTTACCCTTAGTTAATTCTTTATCATGAACAGATCTGTCTTTACAGTCTATTTTTTAGCAATATGATGCAATATTATTTTATGGCATAATACACAAAATGCAGTTTTTGATGAAGCACACACTAAACATTTGTCATTTTTCACATGGTTTTCTTTGAGATACCAGTCAAATATTGTAATACATTTGCATAATGCCTTACTATCAACCTGCCCTAATAAGGTTTTACATTTACTAATGTGCTGTGTATACCAACATAGCAATTTACCAAAGTTTGGTTTACTCCTGCATGAATTATAAATAATATCCATACTGTCTAGTAATATACAAACTGTCTAGGAATACACAAACTATGTATGAATATACAAACTGTCTTAAGAATATACAAACTCTCTTAAGACTATACAAACTGTTTAACATCATCCACACTAAATATGTGACACAGAAAAAAATCTTACCAGTTAGCAAGAAAACAGGTGATCAAGCTGTTATTGCAGATGGCTAGAAATTTTTCAGAGTCACTTGAGAAGCTGGTGAAGCACAACAGGCAGCGGACTACTGTGCTAGTGGACATTCACCTTTTCTTGAAGAATTTATGGCACTACGAATTTCTTGAACTAGCCTCACTCCGGATTGTAGACGTCTAAAAAACTTTACTACTGCAAGCTGCATAAACTGGAATACTTCTGTTTAGGATTTACACATACATACAAATGTTAGTTACTGCAATTTGACTGAAGTGACCTTCTGCAGGGCTTACCATCACTCCCCCTGTGTTTGAATTGCAGATTGTAGGTTCAAATGCAGGCTAGCTTGCCATTGAAAAAATTACATGTCTCTGCTTACTGCTTGGTGTGATGGATTTGAAGTGTTCTTAAGACACTCAGTCTTGCTGGCTGGATTCTGCTAAAATTCAAAGTCTGGTTATATTTGCATTCACAGTCTGTTGCATACAGAAACTTGCAGAATATACACTGATGAGAGAATATACTTTGCAGCATCAACTTTAGAGAGCAGTAACAAATAACTTTTTATAATAAACCAAACGGAACAACGTTGCAGCTTAAAAGTACTGTTCCAACTTTACTTCTCATATAGTACAGATGATGTGAGAGATATAACATTTACCTTAGGACAAATGAGTCCCTACCATACCTTTAACATGACTGGATTTATACAGCTCTTTATATACAGTTTTAGTCATGCATAAACGTATACATTTCCTCTTGATATTCTATTTTGGAGAATTGCTCATCCTGTAGAAACAGTACTAAGCTTCCTTGATTAACAATGTCTTGTAAGAGACCATCTTTTCTGACAGTGTGAACATCCTGTAACAGTGTCCTGTTGTCCATGCAGAAAAAACATGTTTTTGAGGAAACACATTGTCCTGTATTCTATTTGGATCTTTGTATAAGAACATCTGTTCTTGTGCCAATGCTGATAAGCATATCCTGTTTTCCATGCAGAAAAACATATTTTTGAGGAAACACATTGTAAGAGATCAGCTTTTCTGACAGTGTGAACATCCTGTATTTTATTTGGATCTTTGTATAAAAACATCTGTTCTTGTGCCATGTCCTGTTTTCCATGCAGAAAAACATATTTTTGAGGAA
Source organism: Protopterus annectens (assembly GCF_019279795.1). Classification (NCBI taxonomy): domain Eukaryota; kingdom Metazoa; phylum Chordata; order Ceratodontiformes; family Protopteridae; genus Protopterus; species Protopterus annectens. The sequence goes on from NC_056729.1 coordinate 1,345,313,493, forward strand.
ACACATTGTCACAGTGTTATTGTCCATTCTTTAAAAGCAGATTTTACATGTTTGCTCTTGCATACATCCTGTTTTTAAGTCTGTAAGGGAAAAATGTCCATTCCCCAGGTTCCTTATTTTCCAAGCCATGGTCATTTAGTATGACTGCTGATCACATATTACTAAACTCTGTTTCTGCATTTAAGCAAGCTTTTTCTTTCAGCATATTTACAACATAATTAATTTCAGCCTTATATTCATAATATCTAACAAAAACATTCACATGAAAGTTAAAACATTTACCAAGTAAGGAGTAAGTACATTATATACAATCATGAAGTAACAGTAAACTTTTGTATAAATATGGTAAGTTCCATTCAGCTTGCAAACACACTAGTTCCATAGAGATTACAAGTTACAGAGTTATATTTCAGGTGCCAGTGTTAAAGTTTCATAAACTGTGAGAGATTTATATTCAGTTCAGTAACCCAGGAAACAGAGAAAGGAAAAGTATTTAAAAGTGTATTGGGGAGGGTTGTTAATTTATGCAGGGGTATTGCATGAGCATAGCCAAGATTTGCATAGGTGTGATTTGAGTATCTTTTTAAGGTGGAGTGGCTTGGTAGTGTTAGTTATACACATATACATCAAGGCTGCTGCAAACAAGCCCATATACACTTGTTCACATTCTTGGGAACATTCACTCATAATACCTGCACTCATAGTTCTGCACACATATTCACACACAGGTGCACACTTCCCTATATTTACCTCCTGCAGGGCAATCACCCACACGTAGATGCATTCATATATCCTTACAGTCTCTGCCTACAGATACACACACCTACATACAGTCATACACCACTACAGTTCTATGAGACTTACCTGTAGTCACGATACAAGCTGTGAACAGTCCCATGGATGTGAATGTGTGAATTCTGTCAAAAGAACAGCATTCACTTTCTCCTGCATGCAAAATAATTAACTCTGCAGATTGGTGCTTCTGCATTAATCATCTGCTACCACACCCACAGACTGCTGCATTTGCATGCAGCTTCTCCAGAGAGGTTTCTTGCTGTGAGAAAGTGGAACATCTTAGCGAAAGAGAGGGAGAGAGAATGGTCCCAGAATTGCTGTGGTATGCCACAGTGTGGAAGCCTTCCAAGTTATGGATTCTTTACTGCTGTAGGCTTTTCTGAATCTCCGTGTAGTATCAGATTCTCATTAAACTGTCCATTTAAGTAGTAATGCTACAGTTAGTGAATTTCTATTTAGTATTGTTTTCTGTGTCTGTTTAATTCATCACTGCATTTTTTCTGCCATTATCATAAGTGGGCTATGCCTTATTACTAATTCTTTTGTTATGCTTTGCTTGTTGATTGCAGGGATGTATCTATCCATCTATAATTAGAACCTGATGAGAAAGATAATGAATGTATAAAAAAAATGAAGTTATGTACTCGCCATAACGTTCCATCTGAGTAGATAGACTTCATTTGTCAGCAACCTGTGGGTTTTGGATCCGATACGGATCCGAGCTGGCAGCATACCAAGCAAAAAGATCTGAGCTCCAAGCTCCTCCCCCTACCCATACTGCACTGCAACCTCCTTCCAATCCTCAGATTGAGTTTGCCACTCCACACATGATACCAACAAACTAACCTGAGACTCCTAAACCAATGACAAACCTCCAGCTCGTGAACTCCGGACATCAAGTTCAGCAAAAATAACGCCAAGGTAAGGGGGAAGGAGGGAGAGGCGGTTGCTGACAAATGAAGTTTACCTACTCAGATGGAACGTTATGGTGAGTACATAACTTGTTTATCTAAAGTAGTTAACCTCATTTGATCAGCAACCTGTGGGACAGAGTCCCCAGCTACCCGAAGTCTTGTGAGGCCCTTAAGGAAGGATATTCCAGAGCACTGCAGAGCCAAAGGAAGCCCTTCCTCTAGACTCCAAATCCAGTTTATAATGATTAATAAAGGTTTGAGAAGACGCCCAGGTAGCCACTGAGTAAATGTCATCCAGGGAAACTCTAGACCAGAATGCTGCAGATGTCACCATAGAATGTGCAGAATGGGCATGAACACCTACTGGTTCTGGTAAACCAAGCTCTCTGTATGCTTGTAGGATACAAAGGGAAATCCACCTAGCAAGAGTCACCTTGGAAATTGGTTTCCATAAAAAGGGCTTAGCAAAAGAAAGAAAAAGTTGATCAGATTTATGAAAGGCCACTGTCCTGTGCAAATAAAAATGTAACTGTCTGTGAACATCCAGCAAATGAAGTTTGTATTCCCCTTTGTTCTGAAAATTAGGGAAAAAGACAGGCAAATTAATAGATTGATTAATGTTTGTCTCAGAAGCCACTTTAGGAAGAAAGGGTGGATTAGTCCTGAGAGATACCCTGTCCTTATGAAACACAAGATATGAGGGTTTCATACAAAGAGCTTGAAGCTCCGACATTCTCCTTGCTGAAGTTATAGCTACCAGAAAAGCCATCTTCCATGACAAAAATTTTAAGTTAACTGAAGCTGAGGGCTCGAACGGAGGTGCAACTAAGGCCTGAAGAACCACAGTCAGATCCCACGGTGGGGACGTATTCTTAATAGGCGGTCACAGAAGAAAAGTGTCTTTCAAAAAGCTCTTACAAATTCTGGCAGCAGCGAGAGAGCCTAAATTGTCCCTTACATGGAAATGAGAAATAGCTGCCAGCTGGACCTTCACTGTGGAAGAGCTGACTCCTTGCTGGAAGATATGAGACAAAAAGTCTAATACCGCTGGGATCGGAGCGGTAAAAAGATCTAGATTTCTCTGTGAAGCCCAAATGGAGAAGCATCTCCATTTGCTTGAGTAAATTTTCCTGGTAGAGGATTTATGTGCCGTAACCAAGATAGATTTAACAGGAGAAGAGATACCGGGAGTCCTTGCAACTAGTGGAACTGGAGCAGCCAAGCTGTGAGCTTCAGGCTGTCCAGATTCGGAGGAAGCATTCCTGAGGGATGAAGAATCAGATCCGGAATGGGATCCAAGATCCAAGGTGGAGCTATGAGATGAGACCGTAGGCAGGGGAACCATTCTTGATGAGGCCAGAATGGGGCAATGAGGATCAAACTGCTCCCCAACCGGCGAGCTTTCTGTAAGAACTTTATCATGAGTGGAAGCGGGGGTTATGTATAAAAAAGACCGGGTGGCCAAGCATGAACAAGAGCATCTCTGGGGCTTTCCCCTGTCAGAGGGATTAGAGCGAAAAACTCACTGCACTTCACGTTGGAAGGCGATGCGAAGAGATCGCAGCAAGGCTGACCCCACTTGAGGAAGATATGTTTCGCTACACAAGGGTTCACAGACCACTCATAGGGAGAAAGGATAGTTCTGCTCTATTTGTCCGCCAAGATGTTGGACCGCCCCGGAATGTGCATTGCTATCAGAAAGTGGTTGGTGGAGATCGCCCATTCCCAGACTCTCATGGCTTCTTGACAAAGGGGATAAGACTTGGTCCCCCCCTGTTTGTTGATATACCAGACCACTGACATATTGTCTGACTGGATCTCAATAGTTCCCAGAGGTAGATAAGCATGAAGGGCCTGCAATAGTAAAAGGACTGCTCTCATCTCTAGAACATTTATATGCAGAACGGTCTTGTTTTGAGTCCACGTGCCTTGAACAGTCCTGCCTGACCAATCCCCTCCCACCCTAGGCGGGAGGCATCCGTGGTCACCGTGGCTTGGGGTTGTGGCACAAGAAAGGGACGACCCTCTTGCAAATTCCGAGATTGGAGCCACCACATGAGAGAATTTCTGCACACTCTGCTCAGAGGGATCGGAAAATCTAGAGGTTGATGAAGAATCGACCACTGAACTTGCAACGTCCACTGTAAAAGTCTCATATGCAGACGAGCACAAAGGATCAGGTTGATAGCTGCTGCCATGGACCCAAAGGCTCTCAGGACTAATTTTGCAAGGGGTGCAGAGGACTGCAGAGGCGCTAACACATGAAGTGTCAGGCTGTGTAGTCTGTCTGGGGTTAAGAATGCCCTGGCCTGACGAGAATCTATTCTTGCCCCTATGAAGTCTAACACTTGAACAGGTTGAAGGGAGGACTTCTTCAGATTTATGGTAATCCCTAGCCGAGGTGATGTCAGAGAAAGAAATCTCTGGCTAGTAAAAGTAGATGCCTGGTGGGGGCGGTGAGGAGCCAGTCATCCAGATATGGGAAGACCTGAATGCCCTGAAGTCTCAGGTGGGCCTGAATTGATAATGACTGGCCCCTAGCCAAAAGCAGAGGAACCTCCTGGATCGCCTGTCCATTACAATATGGTAGTACACATCCTTGAGGTCTGTCGAGCACAACCAGTCTTCCTCCTGCAGAAAGGGCAGGATGGATTGAAGCGTGACCATCTGGAATGTTCATTGTTGACAGGTCGAGAATTGGCCTTAGATCCCTCATCTTTTTTGGCACCAAAAAGAACCTGGAATAGATGCCTGATCCAGACTGCTGTGGGGGCACCTGATGGATGGCTCTTTTTTCTATTTCCAAGGCTGCGGCCTCCATCTTAGCGGGTGGGACGTCCGGGAGGCACCTTGTGTAAGGGGGCTTGTTTATGAAGGGAATAGAGTAGCCTTTGGATATTATTCGAAGCACCCAGCGATCTGTCGTGATGGAGTCCCATTGGGCTAGGTGCATCAAAAAGTGCCCCCTGACTGCCTCCAGAGAGGAGCAGTCGGGTAACCCCTCAGGCTTGCTGTGTGGGTCGCTCTGAAAAAGGTTCATGTGACCTGAAGTTCTTCGACCCCCCCCCCCTGCATCTGGGCCGGCATCCACCTTGTTCCCCTCTGCCTCTGGGGGAGAAGGAGTCCTGAGTGTTCCGGGACTGCTGAGTTTTCCGGAACCACAGCTTCTTTTGCCCTCGCTGGTTCCTGGAAACGGACCTTTGAGGGTTAGAGAAGCGGATCCCAACAGCTGACAGCGTCTTCCCGTCTTTCTCGCTCTGGACAAGCATATCGCAGACAGTCTTCCCGAACAGGGTGGAACTATCAAAGGGTGCAGTAGCGAAGGATGCCTTGAAGGATTCCGAGAAACCGCAAAGACGGAGCCAGGCGTGATACCTTAAGGCGATGCCGGACCCGCTAGCCCTAGCGGCTCCCTCGGTGGCATGAGAAAGTAAACGCATGGACACATTGGACACAGACTTGAGAGTGGCCATACGAGCCGAGAAGGTCAGTTTATCCTCGGCTGACATGGACTCCGGGGGAGACTCAGCATACTCTTTCATGAGGTCCCACTACAGTCGAATTACGTGGGCCAAGTAATTCAGTGCCCTTATAGCAAAGGTGGCTGAAGCAAAAGTCCGCTTTCCAAGACCGTCCATAGCCCTGGTCTCCTTGTCTGGGGGGTGGACCGAGGAACTTTCTTGGGCGAGTTCCTTTTTTGTGGCCACCGCCGCCACCACCATGGCATCAACCAGGGAATCTTTGCTCCAAGAAGCTCTCTCTGCCGGTGGACTCAATATTTTGTCGGGCCTTTTGGGTATAGGCTCCACAGTGTCTGGTTCCCTCCAAGCTCTGGTGGTGATAAGGTCCACCAGAGGGTCAACTGGGGGGGGACACCCAAGAGGTAGATGGGCCTGTGTCGAATGCCTCCAGGAATACCGACTCAGCAGAGGAAGGTTTTTGGGCGGACCCCCCCACCGGCGAAGGATTTCCATAATGTCTCCAAAGGAGACATCTTCGGGGGGTGATTTGGGGGAACCTTCCCCTTCCTCCAAGTTGGTATCCTTGGTGAGGGACTTGGGGGAGTCCAAGTGCCTCCTTTTACACTGGCATTTGTGAGGGACCTCCTTGGGTGTACTCTCCGGGGAGGGCTCACAAATGGTTTTGTGTTCCTCCAATGGAACTGTCTGGGGCGCAATAGACACAGGCTGTCCCTGGCTGGACTGGATGATGGAAGACAAACCCAGCTGCGAGGGAGCAGGGATGGACCCCGAGGACAGAGTGAGGGGTCTCGAACCTTCAGACAGAACCCTGTCCACCACGTCGAATGCCAAGGGAGACCCGGCCTTCCTGAAACTGGTAACTGACATCCTCAGATCCGACAAAGGGATCGGTGGCGAAGTTGGAACGGCCGGACCCGAAGGGATGGTATGCCCCGACCACAATGGAGCCGATGACACACTCATCCCCTCGGATCCGACGCCCAACTCTTGGCTCTGAGAGCTTGGATCCAAAAGTGGATCCGACAGACTCAAGGGCATGGCCGGCGTTGAGGCCGAAGGCCCCATCGGTGCCGACCCCCTGACTCCGGGGCTCCACGGATCCATAGACTCTGATATCCGATGATGGACCGGAGAAGGAGCTATTGGAGCGAAAAACGGAGCCGAGCTCACCACCCCGGGAGGTGGGAGAGCCAGCAGTACCCCCATCTGCAGTTGAGTTTGTAGAAACCTTCACATCATCCGATCCATGTCTGCTTCAGAGATGCTCCGAGTTGATCTGGAGGACGCCACCAACGCCGGCCGGGAGAGCTGATGCGAAGATGACCTTGCAGGTGGTCTAGCCTCTCCCTTTGGTTCCGGAGAAAAACGTGGTGAACGGAGCCAAGGAGAGGATGGCCTGGTAACTTTTACCGGAGACAAGATTACCTTAGCGGGAGGGGCCATTGGATCCAACTCAGCCTGTCGCTTGCGGCCCCTCTCTCTCTCTTTATCCTTATCCTTATCCAAATGTCTCTCTGTCTCCCTGTGTTTTTCTTTGACTTTCTTGGCCTCTCCCTCTCTCTGTGGTAAGGTGGGAGGGTGTGTCTCGGACAGGGGAGAAGGGCCAGAAGGCTGAACAGCCACAGCCGTGGCTGGAGAGGAAGCAGCAGAAGAAGCAGAAGTTGATTCTGCGGATAGAAGACCCACCAGAATTAACTTATTCCTGCGATCCTGCAGGGCTCGTGGGCTGAAGGCTGCACAAATCTTGCAGCCGGAAGACAAATGGGCCACCCCCAAGCAAAATACACACAGAGTGTGACCATCGGCGAGAGACAGCTTGTGGCCACACTCTGTGCAGTTAGAGAAAGTCACTTTCTGACTTTCTGACATCTTAGAGAACACACACACACACTCGACGGGTGGGAAGGGAGGCCTACACTAACCGAAAATTTTCAACTTTCAAGAAGGAAAAAAAAACAATACTTATCGTGGATAACTAAAATTACCTCAAAATTATCAAAAGGGGCACACACAGACCACAGTTTTTGAGAAAAAAACCCTGACACTTGCCTGGAGCTCAAGAATCCCGTGCTGGCGAAGCCGCAGCAAACAAGATCTGAGGATTGGAAGGAGGTTGCAGTGCAGTATGGGTAGGGGAGGAGCTTGGAGCTCCGATCTTTTTGCTTGGTATGCTGCCGGCTCGGATCCTTATCAGATCCGAAACCCACAGGTTGCTGATCAAATGAAGTTAACTACTTCAGATGGTAGGTTGTGTGGAAAGCAACACGCAAAAATAGAAAAAAGGAAATACAGTAATATTTTTGGAATAGCAGAAGAGAAATGGAGTATAGACAACACAGAATAATACAAGGGTGATTCAGTAAAATAACTCACATAAAGCACACTACATTGTGTGTGTCCTTGTATAAATAATATCTGTCTTAATGTGTTACAGACTGTCATTTGCAGGAACATGGGCACAGGTGACCAAGAAAAGATACTTGTCCAGTTTGGAAAATGTCTCAGAGAATGTAAAACATTAATGCGAAAGCATGAAATTTGCTTCAAAGCAGTTGTCTAGATAATAAATATAGTCTAGTCTTATTAGTTTCACCAGGGTGTTTCATTGGGAAATTAATATGTCAGAGTCCCCAGGGGACAGACAGAGTGGTATGGATATTGCAAGCCAGCAGCAAGGATACTTCAAGCAGTTGTGGCTCAAATCAAGCCCGTTACGTATGGATAAATAAGTTATGGCGGTGAGGGCCAAAGTTAAAAAGGAGACGCAGTGACTCAGATTAATATGGTGCTGCATTTTGTCGAGGTATTGTTGCCATGCATCCAGATTTTAAGTAAGTAGGTGAAACAAGTTGAGTTCTGGGCACAACTGAATATCATGGGGTAGTTGTATGCTTGTAGAATGCCATTACTTAATGCAGTCTCCATGTCTGCTTGTGGTATTGGGCATAAGTGGAAGGTCAGCTTTAGATTATCACCAGGTTCTGACTGGCTGCTCCTGGCTTAGTAAGTAGACTAAATCAGGGTGAATTTGTTTTTGTGTTTTTTGTCTACACTTACATAACAATTAGATTTGATAAAGAAATGTGCCGTGTTCACATTTCGTCGAGCCAGAGTTATTCAATAGCTGGCAATGATGAGTGGCAGGGAGAACAGCAGCTGCAAAATGAGCTACTCTGTTGTATATGTCAACCTGGAGACAACATTGCTGTAGCTGCTAGGATTACTAAACTGGATAGCAGTTTCAGGGGTAGTTTGGATGTGAGTTGATTAATTTAAATGGAAACTGACCTGTTTTTACCTACTTTGCTATTTAATCTACCTCATTTTAGAAGCATTATTTGATATGGGTTAAGATAATCAAATTCATGTAGTTTTGCGCATTGCCTTGGGCATAGAACATCAGAACATCTTTTGAGGGTGCAGACCTTGCTAGCAGAATGTGGGAACCTCTGTAACAGAGTAGAGAGGTTAACATACTGGATCATTAAAACATCAGGAACATCCATAACAGAGCAGAGAGGTAATTTGTGATACATCATCAGTATCATTACGTATTTTAACTTTCCTAAACTAACAGGCACTCTTCTACTTCTGTTAGGCATTACACATCACTGTCTCGTGTTGTTTGTCATGCTCACCATCAGATTTTCTTCCCAATGTATATTAAATACAGGCCCTTCAAAATGCTTTTCTGTGCTTTCTCTTCTTTCCAGATGAATTATTTGGCCTAAGTTCACCTCACATTGCTCATAACAGCAATTCCTCTTACCTAACATACCCTCCAATAGGCACGTTAAAAGTTTGCACTGTTTAGGCAAATTTCATAAAAATGACATTGCAGAATTTGCCTAATGAAGTTACCAAAGTACATATATGAAGACTCTTCAATTTTTTTTGAAGTTTACTAGCCTTTTTTATAGCCTCATTTGAAACATTATTATCTTCAGGACACAGGTTCTCCTTCCGTGTCATCCCTCTATCCCTCTTTTTCTCTGTCTCTTTCTGTTTCTCTTTTCAAAATCTATTTCTTTTGAGAACTGGTTTAAAAAATCATTACTTTCTCACAAGAAAACTCTTTATAAGACTACACCATTGGGGACTGGGACTGCTCCTTTCAGAGGGGATCCAAGCTTCTTCCTTTACTTAGATGCGCGGCTATTAAATTAGTCATTAAAGCTTATGGTCAAATGTTGAAGAGTCTGTACAGATACTGCTCATATGCGTTGTAGAGTCAACTGCTTCTATCACATATTCTGCCCACACCACCTCTGTTTACTTGAAACCTGTAATTGTAGTTTGTGAGGCTGTCCCTGAAGTGGCAGGCATACCAAAGCATGCAGTTATGTTGGATCCAGCAAAGTAGACATTTATATCATGCTTTCTGTCAACAGGGTCTTATCCCCCACTTGATTTTAGCACCATTCTCTGGATCAAACCTCAGGAGTCAGGAGGAATGAAAGTCCTGTGTTGGGGATAGGGGCTTAATGGTTTTGGAGGAAATGTTATCTTTTTTTGTAATACAAGAGTATTTGCTGGAGCTTCAGTCCAAGACGGAAACAGTGGGTTGGTGCATCACCTATTAATCCCTATGCTGATTATATTTTATTTAATTATTGTTCCAGAGAATACTCTAGTAATTTTTCTGCTGCCCTGGGTCGTGATAGCTACCATGGACATTAAAATAAATATGGCTTAGCCCAGCATAGTCTGTACAGTATGTCCCACCTGTGGTGGTGAAAGGTAGTTTTCATTTTACATGGCCTGCAACAAAGAATATGGATTATACAGGATCTAAGAGAAGCCGGGAATATCCATATAGAGTACATCAGTAGAATTAGAGATTAATACATCTACTTGTTAGGAGTTTGGCTCCCAGGCTAAACTTAACTGCTTTTAAATCCTGTATAAACCATGAGTTGTTATTCTTGATGTTTGTGATGAAGATACATCATTATGCTAGGACTGTGAATATGTGGGATTGTGCATGTTGAAGTTGTGTGGTTCCATCTTAGATGACGTGTTAACATGAGTAAAATGGCAAAATGAGGCTGGTACAGAGCCCTTCAGTTGTCAGCTACATCTGTCTGATAGCAACACAACAAAATGTCTTCATTTTATAGCTATCTCTGGGTTTTAAGGCAGGATGGAACTCTTCCATATTAATTTGAAGTGCAAAGACATCGTGTGCTGGGGGGTGAGGGGTTGGGACTATGTCCCTATAATCTGCTACATTGTTTAGAGGTAAGTTAAATACTACTGAATAAGTAACTACAGGGGAAACTAGTGGTAAACAGGCTGTGTTAGCTGTCAAGGGTTAGTTACAATTAAGTTAATTTCTGCTGCTGTCGTAGGCTGGCACACCTCAGAGGGCTTATTAACTTCAGGTTTTGTGATGGCCCTTGGAATGATATTCCTTATATTTTGGATATCAAAGGCCTTTTTAGGTGGAACTAGCTGCTGACTGAGGAGAGGATCCTATTTTTCAGAGTGGTTGCCAGCATGTTTTGGCATTCTGAGTTGGTTTGGTTGCTACATGTGTGTTATATTTTACTCATAATTTGAAATCCTGTAGGCATTCTGCACACTTCTGTTCCACTCAGTTACACAACACAATGCTAGTTCACTTGCTGGAGAGGTTATGAGGAGAAAACTGGTAGCTCTGAGCTTTTTTCATTGTCGTCTATGTGTTATTGGCAGCAAATGACTAAGATAGTAGAAAGTGACAGGAAAGCTACTGACCTAGTTATATTAATGGTGACTTCACCCCATTACCATACTCATCCATAGATTGGTAAATTTGGAGAGTTTCCTTCATTCGAGTACCTTATGAAAAACGTTAACCTACATAAAATGAGGCTGTGACAGAAACAGGCACTGTTTGTATCAGTCCACTACCCTCACTGATAAACAGTTAAATAAAATGTCTTCTTCTGCACCTCATGCTGGGGGGGGATATCTTTCTCAACTGCATCTGCAGATGGTACACAGAAGAGATGTGTGGACTTTTGCATAGAGCCCTGAGCGAACACTGTTTTGGTTGATGGTGAAAGTGGCATGTGGTATGACTTTGTGGAGCAAGTTTGTCCTGCAGAATTCTGCCAGCATCTGGGGAAAACTGTGTTTAATTTATTACATCCATAGAGTCCTTTTTAAGGGGCTTGCTGACTGTCATATGAAAATGTTTGACTAGAAACAGGTGACTCCTCCATGGGTAATTCAGTGGAGAACACTGCACAGTACTTAATAGATTTCTGCGTAGTATAGGATGGAAAGTTACCAACAAATTTTACAGTATGAAGCTAAACAATGACATGTAAGTTAACTCTCTGAAGGAGATTTTTTAACTTTTAAAAATGAGTTGGGACTTGCAAGTTATCTTTAGATAATAACAGATTGTTGTGAATGTGTATGCCTTTAGAATATTTCTTTTATCTACTAAGCATTTTTGATAGGATTTGTTACATTTGTGTATTGTATTTGACTGCTTAATACTATGCCTATCTGAGTCTGCCTTTTTCCTGCCATTTTCAGAAAAAATCGAAATGTAAGTACAACTACAATAGGATTTTGTTTTTGTGTTGCCTGCTTTGAGATATGATGTTCTTGTCTTCTTTTAGGGTGTATACTTTGTGATGCTTAGGAAAATGTGTCTGCATAACATCAGAACGGTGCACTGAAAATAAAGTCAGGCTCTTAAGCATCTGGAACTCACCCAAGAACCTGATGTTATGAAGTTCTTCATAGTTGTCTGTATGTCATACCTGAGGTGTGTGTGTGTATGTGTGTGTCAAAATTGCCAATCTTTCTGGTTTTGTTTATTCTTTTGCCTTTTGTATTGCTGCAGTCTAAACATTCAGCACCAATTTTGTACTCTGTTTTGGAGCTTTAGGGGGTTATCTTTGTGATTTGGTCCTGTTTGTGTGTATGAATGTATGTTTTTCTAATTCTAGTTTGTCTTTTTTGAATTAGCATTCCAGGTGTTTTTAGTAATAGGTTTATAGACAATTAATAGGCTGTTGCTCTTTCAGGATTTTCAGCAATCTAGTCAAGCACTCCCACTGAATTTCTCATTCTAATAGTTTAATACCAAGGCTGCTGTATTTTGTAGAATTCTTGTATAACCCCAGGTGAGAAGATCCTTTAGTTTTGTGCGAGAGCCCTTTATATAGTACATATGAGTAACCATAAATTTAGAGCAGGTGTTTATACATTCCAAATCAGGAGTGAACATATGGTTTTCCATCCAAGCATCCAGGTTGCGCTTGAATGTGTACTTAAATTCACATGGAGATGAAAGCGGTTCCAGAGAAATGGTATTCTTTTTGAGAGACATCTAACTCTCCAGCATGCTCTGTTTAAGTTGCAGTAGAGATTGAAGTCTCTAGAGTAGGAGTTTCTGCCACTATTCGACCTTATGGATATGTAGAAGGCCTGCAAGGATGGTGTTGGTAGAGGCTCTGTATGCAAGGCAAAGATCTTCCCTTAGCAGCCTGTAGGATAGTGAGAAGAGATGCAGGGCTTTGAGGCAGTCAGACATTTAGTCCCTTGATTTTCTTGGTGAGAAAACATTGTGGGCACTCAGTTTGAATCAGGTGCTTAGACAGGAACATTCTGAATGGGGCATAATATTCAATGCTTGGCCTAGTGATTGCAGTGTACAGTGGAATGATAGCCTTCCTAGATTTGGATGTCATACTGTTGTCAATTAGCTGTAAAATAAGGACTTCCTTTGAGGTGGTCGAATGACAACTTATTGTCTACATATATTCCCAAGTTCCTCACTGGGTGAGTTTTCAGGGGAGTGTCATTTATTCTATGTTTTTTATAAGGAATATGCCTTCATTTACCGACTAAGACAAACACAAATTAATATCTCTAACATATACTTCACTTTATGGACTGTAACAAGCACATTCTGTGTTCTTTCCAGACTATTCATGCATCTATCTCTTGTTACTTTATGAGATTAGTTGTGTTTAAGAGTAGCACCAAGCTAATGTGAGCATACAGAAGTGTAGCTATGGTGTGGTGATGCCAGGTCTTATTTGGGGGTACAGTGAGTAGTACAGTACCAGCATTCAGAAATGGCGGTATGGAATTAAATTCAGATACTGCTTTTGCTATCAGCTTGCTTCAGAGCTTTGTGTGTGGTAAAAGTTCTGTTGTAGCAAGTTGATTGCAAAATGCTAACTGCAGCAACTGGTTGGTTTCAGTTTATAAAAGTTTATTTTTTTTGCCCCTCAACATAGAGTCAAGAGGCACATTAATGGACCTAGTGCTCTTCAGACGAGAAATGGAGAGGTAAGGAGTGCTACTTCATAGAAATTACTTTTTTTTTTAGCTGCTTCTCAAATTCAGTTTGAGGGGTGCAGATTGGAGAAGAACAGATCTGGCTTTTGCTACTCATTAGGTGCAACCTTTTTTTTTTTCTCTCCTCAGTTTAGAGATTGGGAAGCAGCACTGGGCACTAGATGAGTCAGCTACAGCTCAGAATGTGACAGATGTGCCTTCAGATTGTAACCGTTATGTAGTAAACTGAAATATTTGGTAGGCTGCCAGACAGCAAATACCGTTGATGGAGCACTGCAGGGTATGTATAATTTAGGACTAAGGACACACGATGACTATAAAGTCAAATGGGAATCCACTGGCTTCTCTACTGGAAATATGATATTGTACTTTTAATATGCTTATCCTGGTATACATTTTATATGTGTAGTATGATTTCCTGCCATTGTTTTAGTTGTACATTTTTTCTTACTTACAGTACAATTCTGAAGTTACTTCAATTTTTGTATCCAGACATTATGATTTAAAGGGTTGTCTTCTTTTGCTGAGAATATCAAAGGTCAAGCCTTGTTATTATTCCCAAATATGTATTTTGTTCATGTTCATTTGTAATATTGACTGTAGTCTGAAATATCTTAATTACCACTCTTGTCTTTACCGTTAAAGCATACCTATCAAACTATTAGCATAATAAATCTGGACAAAGCTTAAACTAATTGGGTGGGGACAAAGGCCCCAAAATAGGGACAGATAGCAGGATTTGTTAGCATGTATTTTGTGAAGTATATGAAGTCTGAAACTCAATGTATAGCATTATTTAATGACTTCACTCCTCTGATTTGCCAGAAAACCATACATTTTAGGAGGAACAGTTAAAAAATATGAAGCAAAAATCTGGACATTTGAGAGGTATGTTCTAAATTAAATATTTATCTGCTTATTGCCATATATTGTAAGGTATTCATTTGTTTAATCATTTATTTTTATATATGGAAATGTTTCAGCTTCCATGGTATTATTTAATTCATCTTTTCACACTGCAAGAATGTTTGTTGTCCTGTTGGGAATCTAAATGTAATGATATCCTCTGATAGCACTTCAGAAGGAATGCCTTAACAAGCTAAATATATCTTGCATTAGGGCACGGCATCATACCAAATTCTGTGTAGTGAGCAGTGCTGATGTTTACGACATTAGAAAGATATTTAGTATGGTTGACATGACGCTAATAGATTGTGAGCAATGTAGCTGACACATAATTTAAATATGTGAACAACATATTTAAAGGTTGAACTGTTGTAGCAGTGCAGCAGTACAGCGAGTGGTGTTACCAATTAATCGTGATGTAAAGTGATATTCATTTTTGAAGATATGCAGGGTGTTGATTAGCTGCCATAAATGTCATAATAGGACTCTGCATCTGCATCTCACCTGAAATGGCAGGGTAATGTAATGGTTCTGCACTGAAACTGGTTGTATGTCACAAATGTAGGCACCTAGATGTAGTATTCAGTCTTCTGTACTGTTGTGATGTGCTCCTTTTGGGTGAGACATTAACAACAGTCTTGCCTGTGTGTAAAGGGTGATGATGTCTGAGTAGGCATTTGAATAGCAAGAAAGAAGTGCACTTTTCCAACATTACCCTCCCCCTTAAAAGTCATGTATTTGGTTAAGGCTGTAGGTATTAATATATATATATACATTTTACTTCTGGTGATCTAGCAGCTAGCACAGAGAATTAAATCAATGAACTGTTAAAAGAGTTGTGTCCTATATTCCAGGGTTTGATTTCTTCAGTCTTCATTTGCATACACTGAGATTCTGAACAAGCCACTTAACCAGACAGTGCTCTGAGGTAGTTGAGAAATTGAAATAGAATCCTTGTGGTCTCCTGAACGACATGCCTATTAACCATTTGTGAACATATAGGATTGCATTAATGTACACATCAGTCATTCCCTGCATGCAAAATGGTTGGGAATTCAATGCCCTACATGCACAAGTCCTGTCGATACTGTTAAAGGCCTTTTAGTGGATTTGAGTTGCAGGAAGGAATGCAACGCACTTCTCTAGTCCTGCCCATTCTAACGTAGCTAAAAATGGGCTGTGAATGACGCCTGTTGTCAGACCTTTATGTACGTATGGAGTCAAATTGTGGTTCATAACACTCTCAAATTATTAGTTACAGTGGATATAAAAAGTGTACACACCCCTGTTAAAATGCCAGGTTTTTGTGATATAAAAAAAATGAGACCACAATAAATCATTTCAAAACTTTTCACACCTTTAATGTGACCTATAACCTGTACAATTCAATTGAAAAACAAACAAATCTGTTAGGGGGAAAATATATAAAAAATAAAAAAATGAAAATTAATATGGTTGCATAAGTGTGCACACCCTTAAACTAATACTTTGTTGAAGCACCTTTTGATTTAATTACAGCATTCAGTCTTTCTGGGTAAGAGTCTATCAGCATGCCACATCTTGACTTGGCAATATTTGCCTACTCTTCCTTGCAAAAGCACTCCAAATCTGTCGGATTACGAGGACATCTCTTGTGTACAGCCCTCATCAGGTCACCCCACAGATTTTGTTCTGGATTTAGGTCTGAGCTCTGGCTGGGCCATTCCAAAACTTTAAATTTCTTCTGGTGAAGCCATTCTTTTGTTGATTTGGATGCATGCTTGGGTTCCTTGTCATGTTGAAAGGTGAAATTCCTCTTCATCTTCATCTTCAGCTTTCTAGCAGATGCCTGAAGGTTTTGGGCCAAAAGTGACTGTGGTTTTTCTTACTGTTCATAATTCCCTCCACCTTGACTAAAGCCCGAGTTCCAACTGAAGAAAAGCAACCCCAAAGCATGATACTACCACCACCATGCTTCACAGTGGGAATGGTGTACTTTTGGAGATGCAAAGTTTTGTTTTTGCACCACACATACCTTTTGGAATTGTGGCCAAAAAGTTCAACCTTGGTTTCATCAGATCATAACACATTTTTCCACATGGTTTTGGGAAACTTTATGCATTGTTTTGCAAATGTTAGCTGTAAGAAAAGGTTTCCGTCTTGCAACCCTACACCATAGCCCAGACATATGGAGAATACGCAAGATTGTTGTCATATGTAGTACACAACCAGTACTGGCCAGAAATTCCTGCAGCTCCTTCAGTGTTGTTGTAGTTCTCTTGGCAGCCTTCCTGACCAGTTTTCATCTCGTCTTTTCATCAATTTTGGAGGGATGTCCATTTCTTTACAACATCACTGTTGTCCCATATTTTCTCCACTTTTTGGTGACTGTCTTCACTGTGTTCCATGGTATATCCAATGCTGTGACAATGTTTTTGTACCCTTCTCCTGACTGATACCTTTCAACAATGAGACCCCTTTGATGCTTTGTGAGCTCTCTGTGAACAATGGCTTTTGCTGTAGCAGACAACTAATTAAATGTCAAGAAAATCCTACTAGGGCAACTGAACTTTATTTGGGGTTAATCAGAGTCTCTTTAATTGATGGCAGTTGTGCACCCAAGAAGACTGAATGCTGTAATTAAATCAAGAGGTGCTTCAACAAAGTATTAGTTTAACGGTATGCACACTTATGCAAGCAGCTTATTGTATGTTTTTTTTTTTATTTTGTATATTTTTCACCTAACAGATTTGTTTGTTTTTCAGTTGAATTGTGCAGATTATAGGTCACATTTAAGGTGGGAAAAGTTTTGAAATGATTTATCATGGTCTCATTTTTTTATATTACAAAAACCTGGCATTTTAACAGGGGCGTGTACACTTTTTTATATCCACTGTATTTTCAATATCAATGTAAACTGTTTTGTGCGTTTCAAAACAAAAAGGGAGAACTCTTTATATATATATATATATATATATATATTAAATATATATATATATATATATATATATATATATATATATATATATATATATATATATATATATAAATATATATATATATATATATATATATATTTAGACATTTATAACAGTGCATGTACACTTCTATTTGTTAGAATATATGTAGGAAAATATAGTCACTTAGATGCATGCACATTTCTGTTTGCTAGAATATATGCACAAATGGGTTAAACTGCTCTTAGCTGAGAAGCAGGTTTGGCATACAACTGAATGTATTACAAAATGTCTGATACTTGATACAAGCTTCAGAGTAAATTACAGATAAAAAATCAGGTGCAGGGAGTATTGAAAGACTGCTTTCATACAGAAACATTGTCAAACAGATAAAGACTCCCTAACATTATTCACCTTGAAAAAGAATACAATGAACAGACTGTATGACATCAAAAAATACCAAAGTAACAGACTGCAAATTCCAACGGTATTAACAACAGACTCTTTCATGGACAAGATCTGGATGCTACAGAAGAATATATAAAGGCCATTAAAAGTGTATGGTGTTAGATCTGATTTTTGTTTGATCTGTATACTGGAGAACATCATCCATGTTGTCTGAAAAGCTTAACCTGAAACATTAAAGCTGTAAACTGTACAGTATTGTGCGCAGGGGCGGTTCGTCCTATCGGACTGCCGGACTGCAGCCCCCCCACTTAGGAAAATAACAAAAAAAAATCTGTAAAACTAAAACATAAAAGCAGCGATCCCAGACTGTCATACCAGCAGTCCTGATATGGTCACAGAGGTACCCAGCAATCCTTGCTGTGAGGTACCAGAAATCTGTGCGGTGATAACCGCACAGAACAGAGGTAGTCCGGACTGCTTCAGCCGCAGTCAGGACCAATGAAGAGGACTGAGCTGCTCTTGCGGGACTTTTTCAGTGCACGGGCTTGCTTACTGTTCATTCGGTTGGTCTCGCGGATCAGTCTGTGGCTTGTTGTTTGGTCGGTCGCTGGAGGGCTATGTGTTTCGCATGGATCAGTTGGTTGGTCGGTCGCTGGAGGGCTGTGTGTTTCCCATGGATCTGTCGGTCGTTGGAGGGCTGTGTGTTTCCCGCGGATCAGTCTGTGGCTTGCTGTTCAATTGATCGCTGGGCTAGGTAGGTGAAGGGCTGTGTGTTGGTCGCTGGGCTTGCTTGGTCAGGTAGAGGTGTGTGTGTGTGTGTGTGTGTGTGTGTGTGTGTGTGTGTGTGTGTGTGTGTGTTTATACAGGGACAGTGTTAGTGAGTAGGTTTGGTGTCTAGATGCGTATGCCTTCTTATTGTGAGTGTACACATATTTGTGTCTGTTTGGGGTGGATGAATGGTGGCAGTGGCTGGTATGGAAAGGGTGACTGTGAATAGATGAAAATACATTTGGTTGTGTAGGTTTCGGTGTGTTTTTGTTTTTGTGTCTGTACTAAGTTTACAACCCCTGTGTTTGTTTGTGGTCCCCTCTTTTTGAGAGCAGCCGGGGTGGGTACAGTATATAAGTTTTGTATGTATGAATTTCCATGTGTGTGGGGGGATGGCATATATATATATATATATATATATATATATATATATATATATATATATATATATATATATATATATATATATATATATATATATGTGTGTGTGTATACGGTGATGCAATTGTTTGCCTGTGCATGGTCTGCTAGGTATCTACCTTGCTTACTAGTGTAGTTTGCTGGGTTCTCTGAACAGTTGTTTATCCATCCAGCTGAGCAATTCATAGTCCTGACAATTTTCTTTTAAAAGAATTTGCAGCTGTACTTGGTGGGGGGGGGTGCATAACAGTGAATGACCTAATAGCAGGAAATGGTTATCTTTGCAGTATTTGTTGCTCTGCTATACTTTTACCAGCCAGTATTGTGGTAAAAAATTACACCGATAGGTGTGATAGAGCTTCCCTTAATGTAGGCATGTTGAAGCTTACTTATTGTTATAAACTTGTTCAATTCATCAATTACTTACTCTAAAACACTTTTTGTCATTAATTATCTTATTCTAGATAAGTAACAAGTTGATCTATGATAGCATGCATTATTTTATAGGTTCATAGGTTCATAGGTTCATACTAGGCTATCTGCCCTAGGGCATTTATAAGCCTAGCCAGAGTGTGTGTGGCTTTCACCACCCCTTAGGATGAGAATACTATACCCATTAGTTTGCTGTGCCTCTGTCCAGCAGTGATACAGGGATGATTCCCGGGGTAAACCTACGATCTCCCATCCACTCGTCAAGATTTCTCTTGAACAGAGTCAGTGAGGGGCTCTGCCTCACATGGACTGGGATTCTGTTCCATAGTGTAGGGAGTCTCTGGGTGATGAATCTGTCCCTCCAGCACGTCCTATTTATATCCGTGTTGAGGTTTAAGTCTCTTGCTCTCGTGGCTCTGGTGGATTTGGATTTTTTGAGGTGGAGCATGTCCATTAATTCTGGGTTGGACATGGCCTTGTATGTCAGGCACAGATCACCTCTGAGCAGATGGTATGCGACTGAATAGAGCTGGAGTTTCTTCAGTCGGGCATCGTATGACATATGTTTGAGCCCCTTTATCCTTTTGGTGAGGAACTTTTGGGGTCTTTCCAATTGCTGCAGGTGTCGGGTAAGGTACATTCGAATGGGGCGTTGTACTCAATCATTGGTCTGATAAGTGAAGAGTACAGGGGTACAATGACCTCTCCTGATCTGGATGTGAATCCCTTCATGATCAGGTGGGCAATGTAGAAGGTCTTCCTAACCACTTTGGCAATGTGAGTGTCAAAAGAGAGGTTACTGTCAACTTGGGTCCCCAGGTCCCTGATAACTTCTTCCGTGTTTAATGGATTACCACCTATGTGGTAATTAGGGGTTACCTTGTTTTTCCCAAAGGGTATGACTATACATTTTTTGGCATTTAGCTTAAGGCCATGGCTCTGGCACCAGTTATCCATTTCTATGAGACCTCTCTGGAGGATGTCTGTGTCTGATGGATTGTCAATTATGGTGCCCAGTTTGCAGTCATCTGCAAATTTTGTCAGCCACAATCCCCCTATGTTTGCCTGCACTTCAAAAAAATAAATGCCGAACAAGAGGGGGCCCAGGACTGAACCCTGTGGGACACCGCTCGTGACCAGCTTAGAGTCTGACATGGCACCAGCAACTCTAACCCTGTGTGTTCTGTCCTTGAGCCAGTTTGCAACCCATCTTGTGACATATGGGTTTACATCTAAGCTGGTGAGCTTTTCTATGATGCCCGAATGGGGTATTGTGTCGAACGCTTTTGCTAGGTCAAGGTAGGCTGTGTGAACTGCCTTACCCTCATCAGTGGCCTTAATGACTGTTTCGAAAAAGTTGACCAAGTTCAAGAGGCAGGATCTGCCCTTGACAAAGCCAAATTGGATAGGATCCAGTGTCTGTAGGTCCCCAATGTCTTTATTTATGAGTTCCATTATGATCCTCTCCATAGCTTTGCAGACAAGGCTTGTCAAGCTTATGGGGCGGTAATTTCCAGGGTCCGTAGAAGCACCACCTTTGTGGAGTGGGACCACAGTTGCTGTACGCCATTATTTGGGTACGTATCCTGTAGTAAGGCTAAGATTAAACAGCAGCCTTATGTGTGGGTTTAGTTCCTCATTGAGTTCATGTAGCACACAGCCGGGGACACCGTCCGGTCCCATTGATGCTGTGTTTTTTGCTTTAGAGAGAGCAGCTCTCACCTGGGCATCTGAGATGTTTGGGAGGCTAGACTCTGGTGGGATAGATATTTCTCCTTTTGGGGGGGGAGGGAGGGGAGAAATTTGCACTGAACCTGTCTGCCAGTATGTTGGCAATGTCTGTGGGTTCAGTGATTTTTTTATCATTTTGGAGTAATTCTTAGCATATCTGGGAGTTTCCACCCAGGTTTCTAACATAGCTAAAGAAGGCCTTATGATTGTCTTTTGTGTCATTAGCAATTTTTCTCTCAAAGTTGGCCTTGGATGATTTTATGAGTGATCGTAGTGTTTTGCTAGTATTGATCAGAGATGCCTTCCCTTTTAGGGATTTTGCTCTGTCATGTAGTAGCTTTCTCCTCTTGTTGTAGAGTTTGTTTATGGCTGGGGTCCACCAGACCGGGCGCCTGCCTTTGGTGGAAAGGGTCTTGATTTTATTAGGGATTGCTTGATCCATACATTCCTGGAGGTGCTCGTAGAAGGCATTTGTAAGGGTTTCAGCAGCATGGGTTGTGGTTTCCACTGGCTCGGGGGCCTTGAAGGATACCACTCCAGTCTTAAGAAGTGTGAAGTTTGCTTTTGAGAAGTTCTTCACTGTGGTCTTTTTTGCTGGGGGTGGGGGTGGGATGTGGATCTCCAGTGAGATTAATTTATGGTCTGATCTCACCAATGAGGGATATACTTTCCGGTGTGGAGCATTTTGTCCCCATGTTTGTGATGATCAGGTCTAGTATATTTTCTCCTCTTGTGGGAATGGTGACTAGTTGTTCCATAGCATTTGAGTTTATGAACTCCAGGAACCTTTGGGCTAGGGTGTTGGGGCTTGAGTAATGTTCCCAGTCTATGTTTGGGTAGTTGAAGTCACCCAATATGATGGTGTTTGGAGAGACATTCATACTCTCCAGTGTCTTCAGGAAGGATGTGTGGGTTTCCTGAGTTTGAGAAGGTGGTCTGTAGCATGTTACAAACTGTAGGGCAGTTTTACCTATGGTTAATTGCACCTGGATGGTCTCCGATGCTTCATCCGTTGTCACTAACCTGGAGGTGTGGGTATCCTTTATGAATATGGATACTCCCCCTCCTTTTGTGGTTCAGTCCGGATTTTGGGGCCGGAACGCATGATATGAGGTATAACCTGATAGTGCTGGGGTGCTCTCAGGAGCCTTGAACCAGGTTTCAGTCACAGCACAGACATCGATGTTCTCCATACTGAGGAGGGCTTCGAGGGCATGCATCTTGAGGTTTAGACTTCTGGCATTGAGCAGTATTACCCTTAGTTTTTCTCCATTTTTGTTTTCTAGGGCGGTAGGTTTATCATTTGAGCCTTGCCTAAGCCATACCTTGCGAAGCAGCGTGGCTTGTCAAGCATGTCATCCCAGGCAGACAGACATTGGATCCCCTTAGAATGACACCAGTAATTAAGTCAATTATTAAAGCTGATCATTTTGTCTCTGTATTGTGGCATCATTCTTGGCGAGGGTAGGATACTGCTCAGGGTCAGGGTCATACCGGCCTGGGCTACATAATCTGAGAGCTCCTCTATGTCTCTTTTCATGTAGTCCAGGGAGGTACGTCTCAGGTCGTTCACACCGGTATGGACAATGACTGAGTCATACTTATACTTGCTGTGGAGTGACCTGAGTGCTTGTGTTATGTGGCGGATTCTAGCGCCTGACAGGCAGCTTACTGTGATCTTTTCCTTGTTCAGTCTGGTGAGTGGGACGTCAGTGTGTCTGACTATGGAGTCACCTACAACAAGTGTGTCTTGCATTGTGTTTGGCCTTAAGGGCTGTGACTGTTTAGCACACTGACTTTGAGAACTATGTGTTGCATGTCTTATGTCTTGAGGTGGCAGTTGCTTGGGTGTCTGCTTTGGAGGCCTCTGTAGTTTTGGTAGATTTTTGATCAGTGCCTCCGAGTATGTCTTTGTGTGTTTATGTGTTTGTTTTGCAGTTGTGATAGTTCTATGTGAAACTGGGTTTGTGGTGTGCGTTGTTTCCTTCTCCTCCTGTCTGGTCTTGCCAGTCCTGAGTTGAGAGAGCTCAGCCTCCAGTTTGGCTATATAGTTGCATCTCTCACATGTATTTGTGTTTTGTTGGAGAAGGAGTGGGTTGTCTGTGTACATGAGGCAATTGTAACATTGCCTCAAGATGCCCAGATTCACCAGCTGAACAGGAGAGGACGCTAGCAACTGACCCTTCGACATGCTAGAAAAAGTGAAAAAGTTTGCTGTGTATCTGAGTCAGAAGGGACCTATAGGGAAATGGGTACTCAAGGGGATTCTAGGCTAATGTAGTACTTTGTTTAGTATACAAGTACTTTACCTATATAAAAATGCTTTAGGAGCAACTGCTGAGCTTTTGAGATAGAGAATAGACTGTTTAGATTGCAAGTAGAGAAGTTCTAAGGAAAAAATTGAAGAGCAGACTTTACGGAGCCAGAAATAGTTTAACCTTGTTTAACCGGCGCTGCCCGATGGTGCTCTATGAGCAACTCCGCGCTAAATCACGCAAAAGCGCGCTAAAGCAGGCTTTATTACAGGGGGCTGAAAAGAGCTAGGAATTGACCCAAAATGGCCAATAGACTACAAGTTTCTGGCTGGAACCACTGCTCTAGGGACAAATAGGCTGCTCAGTGCTCCCCACTCCCACTGGTGAATAAAGAAGCTTCCCTTTATCCAAATAAGGATATGGAATAGCACAGGAACCAAGCCAAAGCCCAGAGATCAGCAAACTCTGAAGACTGGACTATTCTAGTTCAGTAAGGCGGGAAAACAAGATATTTTTTTTTTTTTTTTTTTTTTTTGCAGAAAACAGAGGAAAAACAGACAGTAAATGCTATAAATGCTTTTAAGCGGCTAGCGCACTTGAATGTGTTAGCCTACAGGTAAAATTAAGCAACAACTAACTTTTTAAAAGTGCAAAACAGTTAATCAACACAAAAACAGTTTAAATAGAATGCAGAGCTGTATAAACAGGCTAAAATGCAGTCGCTAAGCAGTAAATAATCAAAAGCCAGAAAAATACTTAAATCAGTTATAGCAAATACAGTTATAACAAATGCTCTGAAATATACTGTATATTTCCAAAATGTTTGAGAAGGACAGTCAGAACACAAGAAGGTTCAGGCGAAAGAGAAAAAAAAAAGTTTTGTTTTACTTTTTAAAGGGAAAAAGGAGGAACAGAAGGCCTTATCAAATGTTCTCTCTGTATTAAGCAGAATGAGCTAATGACACTAGACTGGGAGGTGTGTCACAGTAGGGGTGGGCAACTGCAAAACCACCAAGTATAAGAGCAAGACACCAACAGGGAGGTAGGGTGGGACAAAATAGCCTACAGACAGCAAGCACTACAGAGACAAATGAAAGTTTTTAAACAGATAAGGATTTGTGAAGATACTGAAAAGACAAAGTGCTTTATATATATTAAATTGTAAAAACAGTAATCTGTAAAAATAATCAAAAAAAAATCAAGATACTTATATTTTGTAGCTCAGTTCCAGTC
Source organism: Protopterus annectens (assembly GCF_019279795.1). Classification (NCBI taxonomy): domain Eukaryota; kingdom Metazoa; phylum Chordata; order Ceratodontiformes; family Protopteridae; genus Protopterus; species Protopterus annectens. The sequence continues at coordinate 1,345,338,083 of NC_056729.1, forward strand.
AACAACTTCTCCAGTCTGCACTGTGTGCAAAGACAGAAACTTCTTTTTTTTTTTTACAAGAACACAAAAGAACCAGCCCCCACTAGCCAAGAGATAATTACACAGAGGAAATGTTTCAGTTTACACAATAGCCTACAGACAGCAAGCACTACAGAGACAAATGAAAGTTTTTAAACAGATAAGGATTTGTGAAGATACTGAAAAGACAAAGTGCTTTATATATATTAAATTGTAAAAACAGTAATCTGTAAAAATAATCAAAAAAAATCAAGATACTTATATTTTGTAGCTCAGTTGCAGTCAACAACTTCTCCAGTCTGCACTGTGTGCAAAGACAGAAACTTCATTTTTTTTTACAAGAACACAAAATAACCAGCCCCCACTAGCCAAGAGATAATTACACAGAGGAAATGTTTCAGTTTACACAATAGCCTACAGACAGCAAGCACTACAGAGACAAATGAAAGTTTTTAAACAGATAAGGATTTGTGAAGATACTGAATAGACAAAGTGCTTTATATATATTAAATTGTAAAAACAGTAATCTGTAAAAATAATCAAAAAAAATCAAGATACTTATATTTTGTAGCTCAGTTGCAGTCAACAACTTCTCCAGTCTGCACTGTGTGCAAAGACAGAAATTTCTTTTTTTTTTACAAGAACACAAAAGAACCAGCCCCCAGTAAGTAGCCAAGAGATAATTACACAGAGGAAATGTTTCAGTTCACACAATAGCCTACAGACAGCAAGCACTACAGAGACAAATGAAAGTTTTTAAACAGATAAGGATTTGTGAAGATACTGAAAAGACAAAGTGCTTTATATATATTGAATTGTAAAAACAGTAATCTGTAAAAATAATCAAAAAAAAAATCAAGATACTTATATTTTGTAGCTCAGTTGCAGTCAACAACTTCTCCAGTCTGCACTGTTTGCAAAAGTGGCTTAAGCATGGCTTTTTCCCAATCAAGAGGAATTATGTAGTCTTCAAATATCTTTGTCTTAGAGATATACAGCTTCAAGTACTTTATCTTTTAATATTTTCAGATCTACATTATTTATACCATAGCATCTCACAGCTTTGCTAATTTCTAATGAACTAATCAAGTTGGCTAGGTTGTTTAGATCAAGTCTATACTGTTCTGTGACATCAGACTGGAACTATAATTTCATGATTAAGAAAAGAAAAATCTTGGATGAAAAAGAAATGTTTTTCATATTACTAGCATTTTCTATTGCAGAATAATGTTTATTGCCCACATTGCTTAGAATTTGTAAGTGCTACTTACTCATTTCGGACTCATTTACATAAATGTAAAATGCATTTTTTTTATTTTTTTTCACAATATACAACTACATATTCCCTGAAGCTTACAATATGTGTCCTGACAGAACATTTAATTGGTTTTAAAGTTAAATTATATTACAGTTTGTATTTTAAATGTTTTGTTATTGACCATTTTGTAGGTCAATATGGGAAATGTCATCCTTTGCATCACATTTTGAAGCTACAAATGTCACACAGCACATTTTAAATATTTAAACAATTATCTCTCAAGAACTCCAAAGTTACCTTTAGATGTATTACAATTATAAACATTGAATGATTTGATCTGTATAATAATACATATACCTTTATCAAAACACTAATAATTAATGTTACTGTGAAATTACCTTCAACATCTCATATGACAGCTATAATAATCTCTAACCTACCTTAACACAAACTACTGACACACACTTTATCAAATAATTCTTAAAAAGAAAAAACTTTTTTTTTTAATTTTACTTTCTCCACCTGTGAAACTGCTTTCATAATGCAACAATGTCCCCAATACCCTCAACGACTACTACTTCAATAAAAAAACAAAGATTCAACCTTGATATGAAATTAGAAGCTAATTGTTATTCTAAATTCTAATTACAAATGATATAGTCCTGGCTTAACAAGCAGTCTAGGCAGGAACAGCAATGACAGTAAGAGTTCATTCAAATGAAATCATGTCACCGCTTCAAGAGATTATTCAAGCTAATATCCTGACCAATGAAAGTTATAAAAATCTTTTAACACAGCAATCTTATTCTGTGTTTCATGGATGCAACAACAACACGACAAATAAAAATGTTTCAATGTAAGTCTTAAATATGTTAAAAATTACAACCACAAATTATTATTATATACATCGTATAATTGTAAAAATACAAGTAGTGTCTGTTAATTTCACATATATTGTTTTTTTCTTAGTTCAGTAACATTCACCCACAATGACCTTTTTACCTCTGTTATTTATTCAGGCTGTTCACCTTCCAAACTTAGTACAACATGGTATCAAATTATGCATTTTATTATTGACCTTGATGTCAGTATTTCTGTACCTCAGCTTGTGACAGTAAATCTAATACTTTTAGATCAATTGTACCACTCTGGAAATAAAGGAGCATTCCATCTTTGGCTGGTACCATTCTATGTGACTCAAAAGTAATTGTGTTTGTAAACTTGTTTTTATTTACTTCCTTGTTCTATGGTGAAACACTTTGCTGGAGACCATATTATAACAAAACTACAAACTGTTGTGATATACTAACCATTTATAATTTGACATCTGGTTTGTGACAACAAACATATATGTTTTGTCCACACATGTATTAAGTGTACAGTGTGTCATTTTATTGTTTCTTTAGTCATTCCCTGGGATTCAATAAAGCATACACCACATGTACACTAAATGTACACTGTTCTGAGTGAACAGACAACGCAAGCATAACTCACAGCTTCTTCCTCCCAATTTTAGATTTCTGACATTTTGTGCTAAGAGGTTGACGGCTATGGTGAGAACTGAATTCATTAAATGATAGCCATTTAAGTTTCAGTCTTCCTCTCTTTTACAAAGCAGCCGATTTGGTGTAGTGGTATGTTGCTCTGACTATTTTGCACAGGGACCTTGGCAGTAAAATGTATGGTGGTAACACAGCATTTTATTCTAGCAACTTTCCAAGATTATACAAGCAATGTTTAATGTGTCCCTGTTTTTTTGCCCTTTGACCCCCCCCCAATAAATTTGGCTTTTTCCAGATTTCTTGTGCTGCAAAGTTGAGATGCAGTTGAGTGTTGAGTAGATTTTACAAGGAGCTGAGAGCTGCAGGGGAAGAGAAGTTTAGTGCTGCTTATGCTAAGTAAGCTTAAACTTACATTGTTAATAGCACAACAGGTTGTGTACTTGCTTTTGATGCAGAAGGTTGTTGGTTCTACTCCCACAAGGGGTGAATGCTGCTGTACTGAAAAAGTTAAGATACTATCAGTTTGCCATCCATTTCCTATTGCAATATTACTAGCTTATCATTTTTAATGTAATATAGGCAATTTATTCCTCAGGGGCATCAGACGCTTTATTTTTCAATGAAACCATGAAATATAAAGGTGTTTGCTAGCAGCAACTTCTTCATTAGTTACAGATTTATTTAATGTGGAATTATTTAATGGCTTTTTTACTTCAGAGATTGTGCATATTTACTGATAATGGTGGACTGTAGAATTGTGCATATTTACTGATAATGGTGGACTGTAGAAGTTTGAGTAGACTTTTATGATGGAAATGTTCTGAATTGGGCAGTTTTGTCATTATTGGTGCATGTGTTTTGTTTCATTGTTTACTGGAAAATGTTCAAAGCAATAGGAAGGTATATCAAAGAGCACATGTATGTTTCATATGCAAGGGGCCTATGATTTGAAAACAGCCCAGAATTAATCTTTATCTGCCACTGGCAAAATGTATTTTCTTTGAATGTGGGTTTCAATGCTGTTTCAATGAATGTGAGTTTCAAGGGCAGAGAAGTTTTAATGTTAAGTTTGTTTAGCATATGTCTTAGTATTTGTGCTGTAAAATGCAAAATAAAACTTTCAAATGAAGTCCAAATCATCATAGAAGTAAATCAGTATGCACATTAGACTAATAGTGTTTATGGTAAATGGAGTGAAATAGCCAAGTAATGGATCATTGGAATGGCTGCAGGTGGAGGCTCCATTCGACCATGATTTTGTGAGGGGGGAGGGCGGCAAATTTAAGACAGCCCCAGTTAAACTATACCTCCCAGCTGTCCAGATTTTCAAAGAATGAATAGATTTTTGCTTCTTATTTTTGGTTTGTTCTTCATAAAATTTGTGTTTTTTCTGGCAAATCATTTAGGAATTAAGTCACTAAATAATGACACACTGAGTTTCAGTCTTCATAACCTTCAGAAAACTGCATGCTAAAGTAAGACCTGTTGTTCTATCAACTGGCCTTGTCCAGATTTATTGCATTAATAGGTTGAGAGGTACATGCAAATAAATTGCTTTATCGAATTAGGCATAGCCAAACCTCTCAACTGTCCCCGATTTAGGCTCAAAATGTTACTCTTCACCCTAATAATCCCTCCACAAAATAGCAATTTTGGAAGTAAACGGAGGATTTACAATTAAGAAATAACTGTAATAATCAGAGTTATAGATTACTTTTATTTCAGAAATGCATGTAGATTCTTTTATTTTATCAGCTGCTGAAGTTAGCAGTGCTAATAAAGTGTCCCTTCTTTGACAGGTTCCCAGCTGTATTGTTTGGCTATCTTATATTTTTACATCACATTTTTGGTCAATTTTTGATAAAATTGTTTTTTTTTTTTGTGGCAAATTAGGGACAAATCATTAAAGACTGAAGTTAGAAAATAATGACAGACATTTGAGTTTCAGATTTCATACCATTCAGAAAAGTCATACTAATGCAAGACCTATTCTATTATCTTTCTAAGTTTATAAGAGCAATATTTAAAAATTGTCCTTATTTTTGGGCCTTTGTCCCACTTCTATGTATGGCTTTGTCCAGATTTCTTGCTCTGAGATTGAGAGGTATGACAAATGTGTCAGGGCCATCACAGTCAGCCAGAGACATTTCAAATTGTGACATATTTATTGTACCCCACTCCCCCATGTAGTGACTCTAGATGTGTTGAAGCAAGGCAAGGAGTAGTTATGCAGTGTAAATGTACAGGGTATCCCCCCCCCCCATCCAAGGTAGACACAAGTGCTAGAGTGGCTTTTCATATGTCCTTGATTTTTGCAGAATGGTCTGGTTTCTGTCATATTTTATGTACTGTTGATTTATGCTTATTACTCAAAGTGCCTGTTGCTCTGTGTTTAAGTAGCAATACTTTAATGACCATCAGGTAAGCTTGGTTGAGATCATAAGATGCAAGTAAGCTTTAATAAGCATACTGTTAAAGAATTGCCAACATTGAAAGCCTTTCTGTTGTTGCCATCTAGAGAATACTTAACTAGATAATGTATAAGCCTTGGGTATTGAAATGCATATGACAGTATTTGTAATAAAGGACATGATTACATTATTTTAAGAAGCTCATTACACTTAGACTTCCAGTCATTTCTGCAGGCTTTACTCGTAAACTAAACAGAATGCCAATCGTGTGGTCCATAACCTGTACAGTAATCCTTTTAAGCAATGTATCTTGAGTTTATTTCTTGTTTGCTTTTCATTTTTTACTTTGATCATGTTTTCCCCATGAAACAAGTAGATAGTTGTCAGGCAGCAGGTCTTTTTTTGGGTAAGAAACATTGTTACAAGTGGGGGCATCAGAGATTTCTACTTTCATCATATTACTAGGTACTTTAATAAAGCTGAATATAAATTATAATTAGAACTGCAGTGCAAGAAGTGGTTTGAGTTGAGTGCTGCTTGTTTTTCTTATACTTGATTTTGACTGGCATTCCATTAATGTATTTTAAAAGTAATTTATTTTTTCATGCCTCACAACCTTTTTGTTACCATCTAGATATTATGTAAGCTGTCATGCAGCCAATGCATTGACATATTTTTATTCTTCTACATTTCATTTTGTCTTGATTGGACTCTCATAATGATGGTTTGGCACCCAGGGCAGTGTATTTAGTTAGTTTTTGTGGTTTTGAGCATAGCTCCTCCCCTTTCTAGTAGGCCACACCCCGTCTTATTGACCCCACCCATTCAGCTGTCTCCTGCAGCCCCCCTTTGATTTGAAGTCACCAGCCACCACTGATTGTGCGTGTCGTCTGTTACATAGACAAGTTATTTTATTAGTACTGTGCATAATACAGTGCTGAAAAAGTTATAGTCTGCAAAGTTCAGTGCATTAATCAGACTTTGGTTTCAGCAAGCAGCTACAAGGCATTAACAGCAGACATCAGCACATCTGCATTTAATTTTTTAAAATGTATGTGAAAGCGCAGTCCCAGGGAGATATACACAATGTCCAGAACTGCTGTATCTTGCAGTATTTCCTCTTATCTGAGGTACAGCAGTGTTGGAGTTACACGTGTATGCGAGACAGAGGTGCATTGTGGCTTCCTCTGTGCAAAGATGCTTTTAATGTGTAGTAGAGAGTTTCACACTGTTATTTTATGAGGATCACAGGTAAGGATTTGCAGTTATCCGACTCGCAGTATAGAGTCTTGAACTTCTAATAAGTTGCCATGTCTTGGCACCTTGCTGGCAAACTGCAGAGGACCCTCTTTTTTCCTACCCTGATGAGTTTCATGACCAACAAAAAAGGCCAACAGGAGGCACCGAAAACACTTAACTATTTAATGAATAAGAAGCCAAAATCAATATAAAGCACTTTTCATCTGCTTATCAGACGAAAACTGCTTCACATTGATTTTGGCTTCTTATTCATTAAATAGTCAAGTGTTTTTGGTGCCTCCTATTGGTCTTTTTTGTTGGTTTTGGTTGGTCACTTCTTTTTTGCACTGATGAGTTTCATTCTCAGATTATGTGTTGCATTTGTTTAGGTGGATTCTTTTGATCCTGAATCTGTACTACCTTTATGAGGGACCATTAGTGGGAGTTGAAGGTATGATTGTTGATCTTCACCATTTAGGCAGCAGCAAATAAGGCTTTTTTGCCGATCAGTGTTTGAGTACCAGGCTTCTTTTCTCACACCAATGTTCTAGGTAAGTAGGTCTTTTCTTTTTTCTTTGGCTCATATCCTCTGATCATCTAGCCCATATAGCCTATTTGCCATTTTCTTCCAGAGACACAAGAGAAAAAGAGTTGAGAGTAGAGTCATGCTCTTCAGCAGGTGTTATGTTTTGTATATGCCTCCTTTTAATGTCTGTGTTGTTGGTCCAGTGATATATCTGTGAGTACATACTTGCACACACACACACACACACACACACACACACACACACACACACACACACACACACACACACACACACACACACACACACACAATATCCATATATGACCATATCGCTTCTTCTTAGCTTTTTTCTGCTGCTACATCACCTCACATCCAGTAGGTGGCAGTCATGTAGTGAGCTAAACCACCTCACATCCCTATGATTGGGTAAGCCAACCTCATCCAGTGTCCCCATTCTCTCCATCTGGCTTTCATTAGGCTTGAGCTCAGTAGCTGGTTGTGGATCACCAAGGCTACTGTCAAACCTCTCCCTCTTTGTACCAAGGAGCTATTTGCCTTTAAGTTTTGTTTAGCTGTCATTTACACTTTTGGAAGAAATGTACAATAGGGTATTACCAGTATATTGAATGACATAAAGGTTTCTCTTGTTCTTCCAGAGAGCATTTGCATAATTGGTGAGTAATAAAGGTTATGCCACTAAGGCTTGTGGGATTTCTGCCAGGAGGAAGACTAAATCTGCAACAGCATTTATTACTTGCCCTGAGTTTTCCAGACAAATAGCTGTTTGTTTGTTCGCTCGTTTATTTGTTTGTTTATTTATTGAGATTTGATTACCAGGAATGTCTGGGTAGGAAACAATCTCACCAGAGGTTCCAAAGTATTATAAAACATCTTTAGAATAATAATTTTACAGTCTTTAAAAATAATACATAAAACAAATACAGTTTAAATAATTATACCAAATTAGACGTAATATGAAAACATAGGTTAAGAATGGTTACAAGTTATGTGAAAATTATTTAATATTTAGAAAAATTTTAGCCAGTTTATAGAGAAATTAAAAGTAAGTTAATATAATACAAACAGGAGTTGCAATACGAAGTGAGAGAAAAGCTGGCTTATGTTATATTTAGAGACAAAGCCAGGGGAGAAAAATGTATAGAAGTAAGGAACTGAGAGAAAAAGGGAGAATAAGGAGATGTAACGTATGACTAGGCATTTGCCCATGCCTAAGGATATAGTTTATCTTGCTGTTGAGCATGAACAGAAACAGCCTTTGACTAGGAAGTCTTTCAGAATGGTTTTGAAGGATAGAAGGAAGGTATTGACCTGATGGATAGAGATAAGGAGTTCCAGGCCTTAGCAACATGGTAGGAGTACATACAATACCCAGCAGATTTGATGTGTTAATGTGTTTGTCTTTAGTGGATCCCAGACTTAGACTGTATAGCATACACAATTGTTTTGCAAAGGGCATGTTTTGTTGTAACAAGGGTGAAGCAGGCTATATAGTTTGGTGTAAAACCATTTTGGTAATTGGATACCAGGTTGTGTAGGTGTGAAAATCAAGGAAAGTAATAATTTGATGCGGCACTATGTTCTCCAAGCTTTTTCCTTGTTTGGGAAGGATGGAGATAAGTCTGTAGCTGTTGATACCAAGCATCATTCCTCCTTTGTGGACAGAGGTAATGGCAGCATTTTTTTTTGTTGGACAAGAAATCCATTTCCATTGTGAATATGTTGACCATCTATAAAGTTGGTATACAGATGGGAGTGGCTGCAGAATGCAGTGCTTGAGCAGGAGTCTATCAGCAGACAAAGAGAGAGAGAGATGTACATATGGATTTTGGTGGTTTTCGATAAATTTAACATTTCCCTGGGTGATACTTGACATAGTGTTGAGTTGAGATGTGTTTGTTTATTTATTTTTATGTATCATTTAACAAGGCAGGCACAGTTGTCTAAGGGCCCTTTTTAGCAATGGCAGGTGCCACAGGCACTGAAAACAACACAGGAAATATACAACACAGCACAGAAGGAAACTGCATTGCTTTCTGTTTACATAGTGGTAACAGTCAGTTATATAGTGAGTTGAGATTGAAGTATATGTGACGAACATTAGTAACAAACAATATGTAGAAGAACATCTACTAGCATATTCTTTGAGATAAATATGAGTATTTAAAGAGTGGTAGGTATGTGAATCCACATTTGGTAAAACACTCAAAGGCACTGGCTTGAAGATAATGCTCTACTCGTAGTTTTGTGAAAAGAAAGTTTTTATCAGTCTGTGTAGGCTTATGGGTAAGTATTAGGCTAGCTAGCTAAGAAAATAATCATTAAACTGTTGACGAAAAGGAGAAGTTTTCAATGCTTGATTATTATAACAGTGTACTGAAATGTCATCAGTAAAGGTTTTCCAGTATTAAATGATGCAGGCAGACAGGAAGGTGATCATATGTATGAATTAGGTATGTTCAACCTGACACCAGTGTCAGTCTGTGGAAATAATATAAAGGGTAGTTGTGGCCTGTAAGGGTCTCCTAGTGTTAGTACATCATATTTCACTAATCTTTATGGACTGACAAATAATATGATTGTGGTTTTATTAACATTGAGTCGTATGATTCTTGTACAACCAATTCCCAAGGAGAGCTAGGTCATTTTGCAGAGAGTTGATTTTGGTGTCAAAGATAGCTGTTACAGTTTTAACAAAGTGATCTGCATATGATCTACATATAGTAAGCAGTTTGAGTTAAGGAGTGTCCCAAGGAAGGCCAGTAATAGAGTTCAAAAATAAAAAAAGATCTAAGACCATTTCTTGAGATACATCTGAGGAAGAGGGTTTTGGAGGATGTCCTTACTTTCACTGCTGCAGTATTCATAACTATATAGGATTCCCTGCTGCAGAAGGCCAACCTCTGGCCAGTCTTCCAAAGACTTCTGAATTTAAAAGGTATGCCAAATGTCACCATATGCTCCCTGCATAACATAGGGCTTAAAGGTGATGTTCAGGCTTACCAAAAACAGAACTTCTTTGCTGCCAGTCTGAATCTATATTTTACACCATTGGTCTGTTTACCTGCATCCATTTTCTGCCAAATGAACACATGTCATTCTCCAGTCTTCCTACTCCTGTTTGCTGTTTTTGCAAGTACCCCACTGGGGATTTTTTCATTCTTGTTTTTTGTGTTCCTTGAAGTTAATGTCAAGCAGGAAGGGTAAATACCAGTGTGTGAGACAAATTCCCCATAGAAACCTCCACGATAAGTGACTTTTTTACTTAGGTGCTTCTCATGACCATATGTTTTGTTCTATTTGTTAGGCATTTGTTCTAAAAACCCTTCATGGTATTCTTTCTTCCCTTTCTTTGTATCTTGAGAACCAGCATCTTAAGCTACTCACTAAAGATACTGTGGAAGGAATCACTTGGTCAAAGGGTCAGCTGTTAGGGAAGAAGAAGATGAAAAAGGTATGGACGGAATCTTTCACTGTCCAAACTCTGGCAGGTGTTTCTTCTAAGGTCGTTATGAACCTGGAGGCTTGCCTGGCTGTGTTGTCGGAGTTATCTGCCACTACCGTGTTGGAGACTGGTGAGGATCTGCCTGGCACCACGTCCAAAGAGGTTTTGCAGGCATCAGTCTCGGACATTCAGAGGGAACCACAGTTGATTTTTTTCTGAGGAGCCTAGGGGAGTTCCTCAGGTTTTGGCTGGGGAAGAAGTTCCTGCTATGGTTCTTGACTGTTGTCCTGGATGTGCATCTTCTCAGGATGTGCCCTTAAAAAAGAAACAAAAAATTAACCATCTTTCATCTCCTTCTAGGGATCCACAAATTGAGTGTTTTACCCCAGGTGTTGTTTTTGTGTCTATATTATCATATTGCACGCTCAGAAGAGTGAACAACAGATAATCAACCCCATGTAAGCAAAAGCTTACAACGTCGAAACTTCAGAACAGCGATTATTTTCCAATGGGAAACAATCGCTGTTACGAAACAAAAAAAAAAGTAAAACATTATTTAATGCAGGGGGCTTCGCCCCCACACCCCTCAGACGTGGGGGGCTATGCCCCCCCACACCTCCCCTACAAAAATATTCCAATGCCGAGATTGCACTACAGTGCCCAAAAGGCAAAGCAGCAAAAGCGGCCAAACAAATTCTTTCCCAGGGAGAGAATTCGCTGAAACGCCACTTTTCTATTTTGCCTTTTCGTGCTTTAATGTTTGACAAAGACGCATTTGACAACTTGCGTCTGCGATGGCATAATAGGGAACCATTGTTTTCTGCATTAATGTCCATACAGCCTCTTTATGAAGTTTCAGTTCCTGCTCTTCCTTGGTCCTCTACTCATTTTAAAAGGCCTAGAGACCAGGATTCTTTTGAGGATGAATTGGATTCTGCTGATGAATCCCTCACTTATTCTATCCATATTACTTCTCGTTTGGACTATGGGTCAGAGGAGGAGAAGTCTATTAGTCCTGATGTTCCTTTAAAGGAAATTTCCTTTGGGGACACACCCTAGGATGATGGAATTTTTAAGTGGGATTGTACTCAGGTTTCTGATATCCATAAGAGGTAATATGATTTGTTGCAGTTGGACTTTCATACACCTACAGCTATTTCTCCTGTCTTGGCTGCTTTTACTGGATGCTTACTCGTATGCCTCTCAGGCGCCTGATTCTCTCCCCTCTGCTCCCAAGAAGCCTGCTAGGTTTTATAGGGTTCCTTCGACCAAGTTATTGCCTTCTGATAAAGACATCAGAACTATGGACAAGCTGGGCAAAAAGGTTTACAGCTCTGCTACCCTAGCTTTTAGGGCGATTAATTATCAGACCCGTATGTCTAGGTATATGTTGGCTCTTCTTTCTCAGGCCTGTCAACTTATTTCTGATTTTCCAGATACTGAGGGTAAAACTGCTGTTCTTTCCTTGCTAGGAACTTCCTCTCAAGTCATTTGTCATTCTATTAAATGTAGTTAAGATGTGGCAGATGCCTCTTCTAGGGCTGCTGTTTTTGGTTCAGTTATGAGGAGGTATTCTTGGCTTAAGCTTCTACCTCTACCTGATGATATTAAAGCTAAGCTGATGGCTGCTCCTCTGGATTCTAAACTTTTGTTTGGAGAAATTGCTGCTGGTTTGTTTAAGTCCCTTCAGAATAAATGTAAGACCTTATGGGAGCTTAAGCGTGTTTGTTTCTCCTGTGCATAAATTTCAAAGAAACTACCCTGCCTTTGTTTGTAGGCAATCCTGTCCTTTTACTAAAGGTAGGAAGAGCAGCAAATGGACTCCTCCTGCTAAGGCTACTCAGTTTTCAGCGACTCTGAAGCCTTCCTTTCTGGACAAACCAGGTGCTGTGTGACTATCTTTCCTTTCCCAGCCACATTCCTCTTTCGCTTCACCTTTTTCTTCCAGTTTGGCTTCAGATCACTCAGGATTCTTGGGTGCTGTCGATCATTTGTCAATAGTACTTAATTGGTGTGGAAATACCATCTTCTGTTTATGGGCATTGCTCAGCCTCCTTGGGAACATCTTCCCTTTTTACCAGAGGTTCTTCAAGATATCATGCCTCAGGGACTATTCAAGAGTTGCCTGTGTCCCAAAGGGGGAAAGGGTTCTACTCCTGACTGAGTCTAGTGCCCAGGAAAGAGGGCACATGTAGACCTGTTCTAGAGCTTTCTCATCTAAACACTTTTCTAAAGGTAGCTCCCTTTTGGATATTGTCCCTTCAGATTCTGTGGTGTCTCTGGATCTCAAGGATGTTTATCTCCATAATCTGATCCATTCACTTTTCAGAAAGTTTTTGCATTTCTCTGTTGCTACCTGCATTTTCAGTTATCTGCTTTGCCCTTTGGCCTTTTACTGCCCTAAGGGTGTTCACCAAATGCCTTGCTCCTGTGATTGCCTTTTGCAGAAGTCAAGAGATCCAGATATGTCCTTACTTGGATGACCTGTTGATTTAGGAGTCCTCGCCAGAGACTCTTTTGCAAAATCTTCATTTTGCCAAATCCCTTTTTCAGGACCTGGAGTTCACTGTAAATTTCAAAAAGTCTTCTCTGACTCTTTCTCAGGATCATGTTTTCCTAGGTTGCAGGATTCAGACGGTGCCAATGCTTGCATCCTTGCCCCTCCAAAGGCTTTAACTCTCATTTCTTTCTTTCATACTCTTCTTCCTCTGGATTCCATTACTGCTAGGGAGTTTCTGAGAGTTCTGGGTTTCATGGCATCCACCATTCCAATGCTCTAGCTGACCAAACTTCATATGAGAAAGTTTCACTGTTTTCTGAAGTCAATGTGGCTTGAACATGCTCATCCTCTAGAATTTGTAGTTATTCTTCTTCCTTGCCTCAGACAGGAACTTCTCTGGTGGATTCAGCAGTTGTCTCTGAATCCAGGGTTCCCCTTTCATCCCTCTCTTTGCTCTCAGAATTTGTTCACAGATGCCTCAGACATGGGATGGGGGGTGGCGTTTGGCTTCCTAAAGATACAGGGGATGTGGTTGCCTTATCAGCAGAAGGAGCACATCAATGTCAAAGAGATGAGAGCTCTTCTGCTGGTTCATCAGGCCTTTCAGTGTCTGCTTTCTCTAGGGCCTCTCAAGGCACAGAAAGTACCACAATGATGTGGTATATCAGCAAGCTAGGAGGGATGAGATCTTATCTTCTTCTTTGCCGGTTGGCACTTTTGGTATGGGATCTTGCTGTTCAGTGTCAAGTGACTCTTCAGGCAGTTTATATCCCCTCCAGTCAGAACATTATGGCAGACACTCTGAGCAAGTGCTTAACTCAGTCCCACGAATGCATGCTTCCCCCAGGAAGTATTTCTGGATGTTATCCACCAGTGGGATACTCAAGTGGATCTTTTTGCCTCCCCTCTGAAAAGACAACATCCTTTGTTTTGTGCCAGAGTCCCAGGTCCTCTGGTATGGAAGGTGGATTCCCTCTCATTCTCTTGGAAGGGTTTTTTTCTTTATGCATTCCATCCCCTTCTTCTCATTCCAAAAGTCCTTGTTCAAAATTCAGCAGGATGCTTCCAAAATTTTGTTGGTGATTCCCTTTTGGCCACAACAGCACTGGTTCCCTTTTCTTCTGCATCTAGCCAGGGGCAGTCATCACAAGTTACCTCACAGGCTGGATCTAATTACATAAGACAAGGGATCTCTTATCCATCCCCACCTGTCCACACTTCAACTGACACTGTGGGTGATAGGATTCTGATTCCTCATAGACACCTTTTTTTGAGGACGTGCTGCAAGTTCTGCAGGAGGCCAGGAAACCTATTACTAGGCAATCCTACTTATCCAAATGGAAGAGGTTTTCTTTTTGGTGTCTCTGTTGTGACCTGGGGCCACTTACTGATGCTCCTTTGGTTCTCTCTTATTTGTGTGAGTTGCTTAAAGCTGGTTTGGCCTATTCTTCTATAAAGGCTGACCTATCAGCTTTCTTTGCTTGTCTGCCTTTTTCTACTCCTTTAGCAGCAAGATTTGAGGTGAAACAATTTTGTAAAGGCATCCTTAATATTAGACCTCACAGAAAGCCTGTTCCTCCTCCCTGGGATATTAATTTTGTTTTGCAGAAGTTGACTAAGGCTTCCTTTGAGCCTGCTGCTTCAACTTCCTTGCAACATTCTTCCCGGAAGACTGTTCTTTTGTTAGTGCTTACTTCTGCCAGATGGGTGTCTTGAGTTGCAGGCCCTTATGGCTTGTCCTTCTTTTTTGATTTTTTCATGAGGTCGGAGTGTCCTTGTGCACTAACCTTCTTTTATGCCGAAGGTGGTTAATGAACTATGTCTTAGTCTGTTAATCTGCTTACTTTTTTCACCATTCTGCAAACTGCCAGTGAGAGGGTGCTGCATATTTTGGACGTGCAAAGGCAACTTGGAGTTTATTTGGATAAGAACAAGGTTATTAGAAAATCTGATCAGTTCTTTGTTAATTTTCATCCTAGATCTTTGGGCCTTTGTATATCTAAGCAGACTATTATTGGATTTTTACAGCTATTTCCTTTTTTTACTCAATGGTCATTCTACTAGAGCTGTAGCTTCTTCTGGTGCTTTTTTTCAAAGGCTTAGATATTAATTCTATTCTTGAAGCAGCTACCTGGACTTCTGTGCATACCTTTACCAAGCACTACAATTTGGATGGTATCTCTAGAGCTAGGTCTGGTCTTGCTACTTTAGTTCATGTTATTTGGGGGGAATTCTTCTACCCCCTTCCTCCTCCTTACTTTTCTGTTGAGCTTTGGCACACTCCCATATAGTTAAGAATACTGCAGCAGTGAATGTAACAACATAGTACAGTTGTGTAAAATCTTATCATAACGGTAGATGGCCTTGCCTTCACGCAGCATTATTCACTCCCTCCTTCCATCCCCTTAGTTCTTTACCTTCCTGGATGCTTATGTTGAGCTGGGAGTACGTTGGAGGTGAGTGAATGATTAAATATGTGCAATAGGGTTAATGATGCTTTCACTTCCTAGTTTATAGATTAGTTATATATAACGTGGATTTTGGGTTGGAAGAAGGATGGATTTTGCCCAATAGCTTCTTAACTTCTTTTATGTAGTTGATGTGAAGTAGAAGAGGGTTGAGTTGACTAACTGTTGCAGAGGGTTTTTGTGGGGATGGTAGAATAACAGTAAAGAAGGGATTGAAGTGTGTTAGATGCATTATGATTTATCTAATGTCAAGTAATGTGTTAAGGTTGATAATGTAACAGGGATTCTGTTTGTGGAATATTTTCAGAGCAGCTTGTTCTCTGAATGCATTTCAGAACCTATATGCCAGTCTGAGGAGTTTTCTTGCATTATTCTGTGGTATTGCACATTTTCTTTATTAGTCGCTAACCAAGGTTTCTTCATTAATTTGTTGATATTAAATGGTTTAGTTTTCATGGTTTCTAAACCTATCTCTAGTTTTTATTTGCTCGTGTAGAGGGGATGTTAGCCAGGAAACAACACTGACCTTAAATCTTTTAATTCTTAAGAGAAAAGTTTTGGATACCAGGTAGAATATTTAGGAAGATGTTGAAAGTTTTATTAATGTCAGTGGAGTCTGTCTCTATTAGCTCAGCATTTAGCGTATGAGGATTCAGCAATGTTACTCATGCATAGCATGTTGGCTGGAGAGTACTCGTGGGACAGTTTGAGAAAAGTGGATTATGGTCACTTACAATAATGGGAAGGATGTTTATGGATGTGTTATGTTCAGGAATATTTATCATACCTCTCAACCTCTTGGCACAAGAAAGCGAGACAAAACCCAAAATAAAGACAGCTTTTAAAAATTCTTCTTTTAAACTTAGAGGATTGTTAGAATAAGAAAATATGTGTTACGCTGCACTTTCTGAAGGATATACAGTCTGAAACTCATCATTATGTAGTGACTTCAGATTTTATGAGGAACAGAGCAAAAATATGAGACAAAAATCTAGACATTCTGCAAAAATCTCTACAGCTGAAAGTTATATCTGTTGTTCTCCAGTTCAAGTTTGACTAATTTGTGTTATGTTGTTGTGTAATTCCTGCAATCATCCAGTTGTAAAAGCTGGAAGGAGTTAGAGTTAAGTATTCTGGTAGATTTGATCACCCTAGCCCAATCATAATGTAACGTCCTCAAGAAAAATAATTTTATGCTTGATGTGAGTAGATAGCCAGTGTAGCAGTACTAGAAGCAGAGTTGAATTTGTGGGCGATATATAAATGTACAAGATTAATTTCTTAGCCTTACTTCTGAGAAGTACTTCAATCAGAATCCAATTAATGTCATTGTTTTTTCTATCAGATGAGGCTAGTAGCCTTGGTGAAAGATTGTTGCTTGGAAACAAGTATGAATACACTGCCTCCATGCCTGTTCCTTGTTGTATTGTCAAGAAAGAGTTGATATATATTTTTTGATGGTGTTGGTGGAAACCAGGAATCATCCTATAATCAGGTTTCAGTGA
Organism: Protopterus annectens; assembly: GCF_019279795.1. NCBI lineage: Eukaryota > Metazoa > Chordata > Ceratodontiformes > Protopteridae > Protopterus > Protopterus annectens. The sequence continues at coordinate 1,345,354,973 of NC_056729.1, forward strand.
TTATGATGATTTCTGGGTTATGTTGGGGACGCGAAGCTTCTAGTTGAGACTGTTCAGGATTCAAGGATTAATGTTGGCTATTGAAAGCATTTACTTGCAGGATATGGAGGTGGAGCTATGCTTGTTTGTTATTGAGGTGGGCTGAGTGACTGGATTGGAATTAAGATGAATATTTCTTGGTATCTGGGTGATTTGAGTCATTGGGCCAAAGTTAAGACAGTAATTGTTAGTTACATATTTTCTATTTATGAGGTGTGGGATGGCTTTCTTGTTGGTCCACGAAGTGGGTATTCGGATTGAAATATCGACAGTTTGTCTGCTGTGATGTCTGGTTGTGATGGTAAGATCTAAGCTACTAGGCATGTTGGATTTAATAGTAAAATTGATATTATGTGAAGCAGAATTATAGTGTGTGTTCTGTCCATGTTTTTAGTAAATAAATACTGAAGGAGTAATGTGCCTGTTCTGCTAAAAGATTGGCTGATATATGATGTTCCTTTAGGAGAATGGAGCTTTGGAAATTTATTGCGGATGCAGACCTGAATGAATAAATGTGCTTGTTCTCAAGGTGGAGTGAGGATTGGGGTAGTAAGGGAATGAAATGAGTAGAAACCAGCGTCAGTAAGAGTTAGTCAGTTCAGTCATGCATAGTCAAGAGCTGCAGAGTCCTCTAAAGTGGGGACAGCACACAGGTAAAACGTTTTTATCAGCTAAGTCTGTGTGGACCTTTGTTGAAGGTTATTTTGTCCAAGGACAAAGAACAGTATCTGTCAATAGCACTGCAAAACAGACCAATACTCTTAACAAATCTAAAAGAATATTCAATAGTCCAGGGAACTGTAGTTATATCAGTAAATATATTTATAAAAAATGAGGACAAGGTTGGTGACCTAGCCAAAGTTGTTGATTTATCATGTTTATACAAACTGGTATCTTTTCCTGTCCTGCAAGTTTAATAGGTACTACATAAACTTGAGTGTGCAGTTCTTAAATTATTTGAAATAATATTAAAAAGTAAACTAGAATTATGAACACAGTATAATTCTGAATCAAATGGATTACACAGAATAGTAGGGAAAACGTAGCATACTACATTCAGTATATCTTTTAAACTATCTAGTAACATAATGCCTCTAGGTATGCAGATACCTCTTAACCCGACAAATCAAAATCAAATCATCAATAAACCTTTTGTACATGACATTTTTCTTAAAAAATTCAGTTGGATACATAAATATATTCTCAAAATGTCCCATGTACACATTTGCATATGCTGGTGCATATGCTGCCCCCATTGCCCCTTTTCTGTAAATAAATTTGTTGTCAAACACAAAATAATTATGTTTTAAACAAAATTCCAGCAACACAATTATGAAAGATTTACAGGATTTATTACATTCAGGTGAACAAGTTGGAAAACATACTTTGCAATATGGTTTTGATTCTTTGGAGGCCTCTTGCAGGGCTGCTGTAACTGGATCTGTGCTAAGAAGGCATGCTTGGCTCAAAGAGCAAACTCTGCCTGACCATGTTAAAGCAAAATTGTTGGATGCTCCTTTACAACAGGACCGTCTCTTTGGTAATAAGGCTGAAGAAGTGTTAAAAAAAAGATGGAAGATAAAGCTAAATCTATGCAAACTGTGAAAGATTTCTTACAAGTGCAACCTTCAAGATTTAGTAGGCACTGGCCTACTAAGAACTGGTCCTTGCCAGTCCCTTCGTGAGTCGCTCAAGTCAAATCCAGACATTCCAAAGGCTCCAGGTTTTGGTCACAAGGAACTTTTAGAACAAAACAATGGGGTGCCTCCACCTCCAAATCTGGAAACAACAGGGCACCTCCCTATGGTAAACAGTCTCAATGACTTCCCTCTACAATCACCAAGCACTTACCTTTTAGCTGCCCCTTTGGGGGGAAAACTGGCACTTCATGCACGAAACTGGCAACTTATTACCCAGGACAAATGGGTTTTGAATAGTATCCCAGGGATACAGATTTCATTTCCACACGTTGCCAGTCCCAAACAGATGGCCAGACCTGTCCCCAAATCAGTGGGCAGAGGCCCAGAAACAAGTTCTGTCCCTCATGAACATGGGGGCTATTCAACTAGCACCAGAAGAGGAAAAGGAACAAGGTTTCCATTCAAGACTTTTCCTGGTACCCAGAAAAGACAAACCATGGCATCCAATTCTGGACTTATCCACTCTAAAACACATTTCTGGACATTCCAAAATTCAAGATGCTGACTCTTCAACAGTTACTACCTATGCTAGGCAAAGATGCCTGGTTGGTAACTCTAGACTTAAAAGTGGCTTACCTGCATATCCCAATCAGGGAATCTTGCAGAAGATACCTCCACTTCAAAGCAGAGTACTTGCATTACCAGTTCTCTGCACTGCCCTTTGGCTTATCTACTGCACCCAGGGTCTTCACAAAGTGCCTGGCTCCAGTAATTGCATTTTGCAGACAAATAAATATTCAAATATATCCATACCTGGACAATTGTCTAATTCAGGCAGAAAACAAGGACATTCTTCTAAAGCATCCGGCATTTGTAAAAAGGGTTTTAACTTGTCTAGGGTACACCATAAACGAAAAGTAATCACAACTCGTACCCTCTCAAAAAATTACATTCCTGGGTGCAAGCTTGAATACAACTGCCCAGATGACTTACCTTACATCAGAAAAGCAAATTCAATTGGTGACTTACTTCAAACAGGTGGAAACAATGATTCCTATCATACCTTGCCTGCAACTAGAGTTCCTATGGTGGGCAGAGGCCTGCCACCAAAACAAGGGACTGCCATTCACTCCACCCACTGGCACCCAAACCCTAACTACAGATGCATAAGACTATGCTTGGGGGGCTTATCTGGCAGGAAAGTGCACTCAGGGCAAATGGAGCCCAAATCAAATGCACCTTCATATCAATCAGAAAGAGATGCTAGCTGTACAGAATGCACTGACAGCCTTCAAGGACTACCTTCATCCAGGACAATTAATGATAAAGACAGACAACACCACAGTTATGTGGTACATAAACAAGCAGGGGGGTACACATTCCTAATCCCTTTGCAGACTAGCCATGGCATTGTGGAACACGGCCTTGACCTTCCAAATACAACTACAAGCTCAATTCCTGCCAGGAAAGCTAAATACTCTGGCAGACGAACTAAGCAGAAATCTTATGGATCCACACGAATGGAAACTGGAACCACACATTTTCAACATGTTGACATGCAAATGGGGGAGTCCAGACATAGATCTTTTTGCCTCAGCCCAGAACTATCAGTTGGACAAATTCTGCACAAGAATTCATCACAAAAAGGTTGGAAAGTGGATGCTGTATCATTCAGCTGGAAAAACCCATCAGTCTATGCTTTTCCCCCTCTGCCTCTGCTCTCCAAAGTTCTACTAAAAGTCAGACAGGACAAACCAAAAATGATTCTGATTGCTCCAGACTGGCCTCGCCAACACTGGTACTCACTCCTGCGCAATGTGTCACACCTTCCACTGTGGCACCTGCCACAGACACCTTACCAACTGTCTCAGCAGAATTACCAAATTCTGCACACTCAGCTCCAAACCTTGAATCTTGCGGCGTGGCTAGTCATCTAATTTCACCCTTGGCATCCCTCAGCAAACCTGTGATGGATGTCATTTTGGATGCTAGAAGGCCTAGTACTAGAAAATCTTATGCTGACAAATGATTCTGTGCCTGGAACCAATCACAAGGAATAAGCACAGCAATGCCCAATATTCCTCAGATTCTGCAATACTTAACTGAGATGCTTCACAAGGGCCTATCTTTTTCTTCCATAAAAATCCATGCCTCTGTCATTTCAGCTCATTACAACATAGAACCTCCCCTCTTCTCTCATCCTCTGCTAAAGCAGTATCTCAGAGGGGCCAAAAACGTAAAGACCTCCAAGGAGAGTGCCAACCCCTGCATGGGACCTCAGTTTTGTTTTGGAAAAACTCACTCTCCCTCCTTTTGAGCCAGCTGCTACTGCAGACCTAAAATTTCTCTCCTGGAAAACAGCTTTCTTTTTAGCAGTCACTTCAGCTAGAAGGATTTCTGAATTACAGGCTCTTATGTCAGTGGAGCCTTTCATTATTTTTCATGCGGACAGGGTGTCTCTCAGGACCAGTACATCTTTCATGCCTAAGGTGGTATCCAGTGTGGCTCTAAATCAGACCATTCTACTGTCAATTTTCTTTCCCAATTCACAGAACAAGAGTGAGTGGATTCTGCATTCATTGGATGTACACAGACAACTTAGATTTTACTTAAACAGGACAAAATCTCTAAAAAAATCTGAACAACTACTGGTGGCATTTGCTGCAGGGGCAGAGGGAAAGGCTATTTCAAAGAAGACTATTTCCAAATGGATAAGCCATTGTATTTGTTTCTGCTATATGCACCATGGTAAACCTATCCCCAAGGGGATCAGATCTCATTCCACCAGGGCTGCATCTACTTCTGCAACTTTTCTCAGAGGGGTTCCTACCAGAGACATTCTAGAAGTTGCTACCTGGAGTTCAGTTCATACGTTCACCAAACATTACCATTTACCTCTCTTATCTAAATCCAGAGTTAGCTTTGCCACTGCTGTCCTGCAGGGCTTTATAGCTGCTCCTAATACTGTATAAATCCATCCTCCCAACCCTAGCTTTGGGAATCTACCCAAATGTAATGACCGCAACAGTGATACACGAAGAACATAGTACAGTTGTGTACACTTACCATAAATGCAGATGTTCGAGTGTATTCACTGTTGCAGTCCTGGTTACCCACCCTCCAGCCTCCTGTTTTTCTCTTACTATACCTCTACTTTCTTTTACTGTGCTTAAAAGCCTTTTTGGTGCATTTGCTTTTGTTTGGAGGTATATTTTTTGTGTTTTAAATTTTATATATATATATATATATATATATATATATATATATATATGTATATATATATTGCTCCCATTTGGGGGGCATCTGACATTTGGGGCAAGAAAAACTGATGTAATGGTGTCGGCTGCATGTTTTAAACCCCTGATGAACTGACGTCATGGAAGCAGGAACAGCAACCGATGCAGGACCCAAGACTTTGTTAATCAGGCCGACTGAGGGCAACCTGCCAGCAGATTACCCAAATGTAATGACTGCAACAGTGAATACACTCGAACATCTACATTTATGGTAAGTGTACACAACTGTACTTTGTCTATCCATCACTACCCAATTACCTCCTTTATCTGCCACAAAAAAATACCACCTTATCAGCCTGTAGTCGTCAGTTCTTTAACATTTTCCATTCATTTTTAGTTAAATTATAATTCCTACATCAAAATTCTTTAAACAATCTTTCTATATTATAATACAATAGTTTCTCAAAACAACACAATATCTGATTAACTTTTGGCGGATAAAAGGAACTCTGTTGGAAAGGCAGTCTGGGTAAACCTAAACGACAATACCCTGTATAAAAAACAAACACATTTTCTTCTTTTAACATAATGTCAAAATCTGAGGCATCATATTCAAAATCATTTTCATAGTCATAAATTGATAAGTCCATCAAAGAATCATTATCAGTGACAGAATAAATGTCCATACCTTGTTCATTATTATGTGTTTTAGAAAAATATACTTTAAGATGCAGCTTGCGACAAAACCTGTTTGCCTCAATAAGAACCCTGGCGAAGTACGGGAAAGTAGTTGGTACGTACTTCGCCCCTTTCAATAATAAACTTTCTGCATCTCCTGAGATCTCAATATTAGATAGATTAATAATGTTCAAGTCACTGTTAGAAATGCTGGAAACATCATCTGTTGTATATTCCCTTGCGTCTAGATTTGCTGTTCTTACTGACTGCTCCCTCATCTGCTCTCTGCTGTTGTCCCAACTGGACAGCTCGCTCAGGTGGTGCCTCGTCAGGGATACTCTCAAAAGAGACATTTTTTTTCTGGATGAAAGCTTCCCCAATGACACTGATCCATCTCTACTAAAATTGTTGAATCTACGTTGATTCTTGTAGACCTCCCCCAACGAGGTCTCCGTTACCGATAGTAAACTTGGCTAGTCTGAAAGTCATTTGTATCACCAATAAGTTTCTTCTTCTTATGATCTATTACATCAATTTCAGCTATGTCAAGCTTAACTGAAATTTCTTTCATCCTCAAACCCCAAATGGTCATTGGACAATCTTTTTTAATAGATTCCTCTAGTGTGGAAATCTCTCCATGCATTTTATCACACAATCTATTATTCCTCTTTACCAACACCCTTAACCACCCAAGAGTGCATTCAAGCGATACTTGTCACCAGTCATTCAACAAATCCTGTTCTTCTTCATTAAACTCTCTGGCTGGCAAATGATTCACTCTAAGCCCTCTCGGGGTAATGTGCAGACTTAAATATTTCTATACAAGCTTAGTATCGTAATACAAATTGAGTTCTTTAATCAACAGTCTTTCAAGTTGTTCCCACTGGCCAGTTGTTCCACTTACTTCATTCGGACCCCAAGGGGTAGTTTGTTGAAATTTTCTGTCTCTCTCCTTAACAAAGGTAGAAAAGGAGAAAGCATCACCACCACCACGATGACTGCTACTGCCACCAGTTAAACTGCAGGATTCCATGATGTAAAACCACCACTTCTTGATAAGAGCAAAAATTCAAAACAAAACAAAAGTCAAACAACTTGCAATCCTAAAAAACACAACACACAGCAGTGGATATAACCAGAGCAATGTACTCCTCCTAGTACCTCGGCTGTTCGCATTCACGGGACATTATACATCCAAACAATTGCAGTTTAAATAGTGCTTTAACACATTTCATTAGCCCATCCCATTAATTAAACAAGTAAATTTTGGATACAAACAAAACATGGTGAAAACACAAATTTAACATATTATAAGATATATAAACTGTCACAGAAATGACTCCTAAAATTTCATTGTGAAAAAAAAAAAAAAATATATATATATATATATATATATATATATATATATATATATATATATTAATTAATAGAATTCTTTAACACATACAGAATATAATCTCTCTAAATTCCTTTCATTTACAAACATTCTAAAGTGCATAAATACAAAAAATATGAGACTACAAAAAACATTAAAATTGCATAGAGACCTCTTGATTCAAACCCCCCCGGATATAGAGTTCCAAAATTAAAAATGAATGTGGTTTCCAAAAAATTTAATCTAGTCTGAAAATTAGTCCCAAATCCATCAATGTCAGCCAAAACACTGAAAAATAAAGACCCACTGTCACCCTCATGTTTTGTCATAAAATGTTGCGCCACTGGACTTTCTTTTTTCTTATTCCTAATGTCCGACAAATGCTCCAAAATTCAAATCCTGTCCTTAAGTTTTGTCTGTCTGATATACCACTTGGTGTTGGTACATCCACAACCCAATCTATAAATAGGACCACAAGTTCTGCAATTGAATTTACTCCTATTTGGTATTTCTTACCATTAATAACTGTATCTGATAAATTCCTAATCTTAGAACAGAGATTACAGCTGCCACAGGGAAAAGCCCCACACCTATGATTCATGTCACAAGACTTGATACATTTATTTAACAACTCTCTCAAATACTACTGTGTGTTGTGTTTTTCAAGCTAGAATTTCCACTGAGTGACCTCTCAAACCTCTAGTATTAGAGACATATGGGATAGATGAAAATGACCCTTATGAACATCAAGTGTTTCAGCTATTTGATGATTCAGAATGCCTATGACTTTTTAAGTCGTTTTAATTGATAAATTCAGGCCAATAAAGCCAAACCCCACTAGCTGTGGACATGCATGTTTCGGGCTAGTTATGGCCTCATCAGCACAGCACAAGTGACTGTTTGACTAAGCATTAGAAACACAGGGCTGTTATACCCAGCTAATGTCCATTACCATTAGGGTGTCTGCAAAATATCCCAACTAACAAACTAAAACAGTGAGTGAAAAGGTCACACAGAAAAAACATTCAATAAAAACTGAATGATTATGGTAAGAATTGCTGTTATCAGAATGTACTTTCAACCACCTATTACTAATTTTTTTTGACAAAAATATGAAACATCACTTTTTATGGGCAGCATTAGAAGAGCAATGTTCTTCACTGCAGTAGCTTCACAGATTGTTTTAACTCATTATAACAAAGTCAGATACAGTTTGCTTTTTAGTCATTTAAATGCAATGGGGCTTTTCCCGGTTAGGGGTCGCCACAGCAGAATTGTGTTAAAAAGAAAAGCATAAGCCAAGCCAAGCAAGTACACATTTCTTATCAGCTGATAAGTCCAATAAAAACTCAACTTCATCACTATAATATTTAGGGTACAGAATGCCAGACATCGTCTGGTGAGATTCATGATTGCATAACTACATGTGGTGGCTTAAATTCTGCAATACATATTCCCACTTGCATTCCCGATTTCTGCTAAAAGAAATGGGGTATATAAAGCTCCTGAATGAAGGGGGAATGCTTCACAGCACTGTAGCAAAAATACAAAAGGTAAGCTACAGAACTATAAGAATACACTTAAATGTTCTGTAAGATTTCACAAACCGCTTTACATATCTTATTAATCATTCATGTGAGACACACAGTATCAGCAACATTTTTATTGAGCAAGATTTGTCTGTATTTCTACACTGGCATGCAATTCCTTTCTGGATGTTTTTCTTCTCTTTCCTTTTTTTCTTCTTTTCCTTTCTTTTTTGAGATATTTATAGAAACACTGAAATGATGTCAGTCTGCATAATTGCAGTGTAAACAGTAATGTTCATCATTCTCACTGCTGCAGTAGCCTGTGACTATATCAGTTATATTCTGGCCAGGATATAATGGATAGACAGTCTCCAAAAGTCTTTGTCTCTCTCCCACACACACACATGTACCCGGGCTGCCGTGACTCGAGAACCTTAGAGGAGAAAAGAGCAGCTTGGGCATGAATGTCTTTAATACTTTCTTGTCACCCTCGAGAGAGCACCTCTGGGCTTCACAGGATCGACGGTTGCTCCAGTCTTCTGTTTTTGGCAAATAAGTCCCTGATGGGGAACCCTTCCACAAAAAAATACTGTTTTAACATTTTGTGACAGAAATATGTACCGTATATAGTGGGTAAGCAAACTGGTGTAACTAAGTGAATTTTTTTGGAGGTGTGATGAAGAATTGAAATTGCCTAGACATAGTAAGGCCTTGCTCAGTTTAATTTTACTGGCTGCCAAAAAAGAAATTACTAGAAAATGGAAATCAAAGTCTAAACCATCTGTACTAGAAGTAGTGAATGTAGTAACAGAGATAAAGGAACTGGAGGTGGGATGTTTAGAAAAGGGAAGGATCAAATTACATAGTAAAAATAGTAATTGTGGGAACAATACATGCAGAATAATGCTTTGGAGGAAGAATGAGGTTTAAAAGAAGGCAGGAACTGAATGAGCAAGGTATTGTCTGACTGACACTGACTTTATAGATTATATATGATGCATAATGTTTACAACTGAAAATATGTCGGGTTTATGTTAAAATACCATAACCTCACTTACGCGAATACCTAAACATCGACACATAAATAGCGAACTGTGAAAACACCGAACGTCCTGAAGTGCGAAATTCAAAATATCGACTTGCCATAGTTGGCCAACCCCGCCGCCCGCTATGTACTACCTACCCAAACAAAATAAATAATCCACACTTTCCCATATCCTAATCAAACATTCACTACACACAAATGTATCTAACTATAAACAAACAACACCCAACTATGGGAAAAGTATAATCTACGTGTACATTTAGCTACACCACTATATTGCTATGCATACACTTACCATAACCCTACTTCTAACCCTAAAGTAAAGGTTGCATGTATTACTGTGTATGCACTTACCTTAACCTGCACCCTAACTCAAAGGTCCGTAACTATTGCACATTTACATTAGGGAGCTATACCGGATAAGGGCCAACTATGATCAGTGTTTCCTCAGTTCTCTATTTCTGTGTCGACGTTTAGGTATTCGCGTAAGTGAGGTTTCGCTATTTTAATATAGACCCAAATATGTCAACATGGTTTGTTTTCATTTATATAAATGCATGTATGATTGATGTATATGTGATAATTTAATAAAGGTGTTTCTTGTTGATGTATAAGTGATAATTCAATAAAGGTGTTTCTTGTTTAAAAAAAAAAAAGCATGTCTTTATAAGACTACCAGTTTTTTTACTATGCAATGGAAATGTCTAATTAGACGAGCTATTTTTTGTACTGGGGCACTTTTGTAAAGATGTGCTGTGTGTGTACTTTTTTAACTTTTTAGGTGTGAATTGAAGGACTTTACCTATTTTCAAGGAAAAATATGTTTTATACTTGTTTACACTTTGTGACAACTGTCCTGCATTCTGTTTAAGGTTCATAGGTTCATAGGTTGGTACTAGGCTATCGGCCCTAGGGCCTATATAAGCCTAGCCATAACAATTCCCTGGATATTTCTTCCCACAATATTTACTTCCCTGAACCCCTGTCTAGCAGGGCGACTGACGTGATCCCCAGGGTGAATTTTCTATCTCCCAGCCAAACGTCAAGGTTCATTTTGAAGAGGGCCAAGGAAGCTCTCTGCTTGACATGTATAGGCAGTCTGTTCCAGAGTATGAAAAGACTCTGGGTCAGGAACCTATCCCTCCAGAATGTTTTCTTCATTGTGATGACAAGGTTTAGATTCCTGGAGCATGTGGCTCTGAGGGATTGGGATTTCTTTAAGTGGAGCATATCCAACAGCTCAGGGTTTGACATGGCCTTGTATGTTAAGCAGAGATTGCCTCTGAGTAGACGATATGCCACAGAGTATAACTGGAATTTTTTTAGATGGTCAGCATAGGGCATCTGCTTTAGGCCTGTGATTTTTTTAGTGAGGTATTTCTGCGGCCTTTCCAGCTGTTGCTGATGTCTTGTGATGTACATACCAAACGACGCATTGTACTCTATAATGAGTCTAATGAGGGATGTGTACAGTGGGGCAATGGCCTCCTTTTTTCTGGATGAAAAGCCCTTAGTGATGAGGTGTGCCTCATAGAAGGATTTCCTGACTGTTGTGGCGACGTGGTTATCGAAGGTGAGATCACTGTCCTTCTGTGTCCCTAAGTCTCTCATCACACTTTCGATGTTTAGTGTACTGCCACCTATGTGGTAATTCATGGGTACATGTTTTTTCCCAAAGGGGATAACTATACATTTCTTGGCATTAAGCTTGAGCCCATGGCTCTGGCACCAAGCATCTGTTTCTGTAAGGCCCTTTTGTAGAATATCCACATAATTTGGGGATTCAATAATGGCTCCCAGTTTGCAGTCATCTGCGAACTTTGTTAGCCAGAGTCCCTTAGTGTTGGCCTGTACTTCAGAGAAGTAGATGCCAAACAAGAATGGTCCCAGGACTGAACCCTGAGGTACTCCACTTGTCACTTGTCTGGAGCTGGATTTGGAGTCCACTAATTTTACAGTCTGGGTTCTGTCAGTAAGCCAGTTGGCAACCCATCGAGTGACGTAGGGATTTATGCCCAGCTTAGTAAGTTTATCTATGATTCCAGAGTGGGGGATGGTGTCGAAGGCCTTGGCGAGGTCCAGATTGGCTGTGTGGACCGCCTTACCCTCATGCACGGCTATGGAGAATGATTTGAAGAAGTCAATCAGGTTTAGGAGACAAGATCGAGCCTTCACCAACCCAAACTGGGTGGGGACCAGTGTTTGAAGGTTGCCAATGTCTTTGTTTATAAGTTCCATGATAATGCATTCTATGTCCTTGCAGATCAGGCTCATCAGACTGATGGGACAGTAGTTCCTGGGATCCAAGGTAGATCCTCCCTTGTGGAGTGGGATAACTGTAGCTGTGCACCACTCAAGTGGGCAGGAAGCCTGCAGTGAGGCTATGATTAAACATGACACTTAGGTGAGGTTCCAGTTCACTTTGTAGTTCATGTTTAAGGCAGTGACATTTTAGTGAAAGAAGACTTAGTTATTGTGGAAAACTAAAGCGTACTAATTTTGCATTTAGTTTGTGGATATTGAGGAGACTATAAGAGTGTTTGAGTGTACGTACAGGTTGAGAACACTACGCGGACAACTTACTGACAAACAGGCTTTTCTAAAGGCAGGAACAAGGATTCATTGTGGGTCTTGCTGCTCCTTCTCCTACTGTACCTTTAAAAAACAAACAAAAAAGTTAAAGAACCCTTGCATCTACCACAGATTCGGTCCAAGCCTCGGCCTTTGGTGGGTGACCACTGTTGTTTCCCTAGACCAATTGCTGCTTAATCCAGGACCCTCTAATGTATTCCTTTCCACCATCATGGACTGGGCATTACCCACATCCTCTTTGTTCCAGTGTCCATGTTGGTCGTGGTAGAACCTTCATCTTTAGCTATGGAAGTCTTTATAGGAGGTTTCTCCTGAAGTGTCTGGGGTAAGAGATCTGTTTCCCAGATCAAAGTGCCATCCATTAGTCAGTCTTGTAGTGATGTCCCTAGAAAAAGAAACAAATGGTTAAATATATTCCATATTAGATCACATTGTCTGTTGAGCTTAATGAATTAGTTTCCTTAGCTCTGGTTACTGCAGGCTTTCAATCTTGTGGATTAGCAGGATGATGTTGTCATTAACTTAGATCCCCAATTTCAGAAGTTGTATTATAACAGGATTCTTGATCTTGACAGGGACAGCACTTCTTCTGCATTATCTTTACAAGACTCTGACTGATTCTGAAGGGAGTATTTCCTCAGATTCTTGTATTGAGTCATTTTCTTTTTTCTGAGACTATGACTAGAATAAGCAAAATATTCTTGTGGGAGCAAATGTTATCTTCCACCTTCTTTAAGATACTATGATGTGATAAAGTGGATATGCTGCATTTTACTCCTATTCCTCCTATTATACCAGCCTTGGAGGATGTGTTTTCTTCTGTCTGCAAACTCCCTGATGGTCAGTCTCATTTCTACATAAAGGCAGGCAGACCTTATAACGTTTCTGAGTCTATCAAGTATTTCTGTCACCTCCGGCCTGAATCAGTATACATTTCTATTTCACCTCCATCTGCTAATAATGTGCTGAACAATAATCCTTCGCTTTTGGACAAGGATTGTAAAACCTCTCTCTTCTTTAGCATTAGCTTTCAGAATCATGAATTACCAGGCACATATGTTGAAGAACTTTTTAACTTTTGTAGACAGTTTGAGAAATTTCTGAATCCTATTATTACTACTATTTTTAAGTATCTAAACATTCTTTAAAGAGTGTGTATGATTGGGCTGACTCTGTGTCCAGGTTTCAGCTACCTGGGTATATAATCAGAAGTTTTCTGAAGAAGTAAATTCTGAGATTTGAATTCTTGTTTGGACTGGGAGGTTTTTTTTTTTTTTTTTTGTTCAATCTGCTATTCTGGTTCTTAAACAGTTTCATAAAAGAGGAACTCAATCCAGGATGTATTCCTGAGCTTCTCAAATTTCATCCAGAGAGTATCTCAAGATTATAGGTTTTGTGGCATCTGTGATTCCTCTTGCCAGGTTGCACATGAGGAAAATCCGGTGGTTCTTCAAAACTATGTGGACCCAGCATTCTCACTCTCTGGAAGTTCTAATTCCAATCTAGGGTTTTGTGAAGAGAGAACGGACATAATGGAGACAATAAATCTCCTTGAATCAAGGTCTTCCATTCTCTCTTTCAACCCCAGCTATATTTGTCACAACAGAAGCTTCGTATTTTGTTTAGGGGGTGGATCGGGGGTTCAGTGGGGGATAATAATGCAGGTTCTTTGGAATAAATCAGACCAGCCAGAGAACAAATATGTCAGAGATGACAGCAGTGATAATCCCATAGTTGCCAAATACCAACCCAGCAGACAACTAAGATCTGAAAATCATCTAGTTCTAAAAGTAGAATAGCCCACCTTAACTGCTGGTCAACTCCTCTATGCCTTCACCATCCCTAAATTATGGAACTCGTTTCCACTTTCTGTAAGAAACACAGGCAGTGCCACTACCTTCAAAGGAATACTGAAAAATCATCTCAACTCTTCCTGGCTATTTACCTGCTCTATAACCTAACCTCTTCCTTCTCCTTATATGATAACTAAACTCCTGTGCTTTTCGCTCCTGCTGACTGATCATATTTTCTCCATAATTATTATTTTTTCATCACTTGCTGATACCGGTACAATAATGCTGATTAATATATCTCTGTTTATAACTCTCTGATTGAATCCTTCTGGCAACTAACTAAATCTTTTCTTTTATGTATATATTATGTATATATTACTGCAATCAAACCAACGAAATGTCTGCTTTTATGTATATATATTCTGTATATATTGCTGTAATCACTATATGTAACACTGTTTCTACTTCTGTACCAATTAATGTTTATTTTTTTTCTGTATCTATGTTCTTGTAGAAGCTTATTTCCCCAGGCCTCCTTTGAATATAGGCTCTTTTAGGCCCAGTGGACTTTCCCAGTAAACAAATGCCATAAATAAAATAAGTAAAGACCCCATGAAAGGAACTTCCTACCCTGAGGGGCTGCTGTCCAGGAAGAAGAAGGCCAAGAAATTTAAGCTGGATTCTTCCACTGTACAGCCTCTACCAGATGTCTCTCTCGAGGCTTGTGAAAACCTAGAGGTTCATCTGGCTTCATCATTGGATTCTTTGTCCACGACTGTTTTGGAGCCCAGTGGAGATCTGACCTTAGGCATGTCCTTGGAGACCTTGGAGACATCCACATTGGATTTTCAGAGGAACCATGGCTGATTATTTCTGAGGGGCTTAGGGGGTGTTCCTTATATATTAGTCAGAGAAGAAATCCCTACTACTGTTATTGAATGCCGTCTGAGGTCACTTCTACATTTCATAATGCAGACATCACCTTGAAGAAAAAGCAGAAAACTGAACATATTGTTCCAGATCCTAAGGACCCACAGAGTGAATGGCAACATTTCACTCAGGGGTTGCTAAATGCTTTGATAGCTTTAAAACTTCCTCATTGTGTTTCTGTTCCAGTTCCTCCTTGGTCCTCTACTCCCTTTAAATGTTTCGGGCTTGTTATGGCCTCATCAGCACAGCACAAGTGGACTGTTTGACTAAGCATTAGAAACACAGGGCTGTTATACCCAGCTGAGGTCCATTACCAATAAGGTGTCTGCAAAATATCCCAACTAACAAACTAAAACAGTGAGTGAAAAAGACACACAGATAAAACAATCAGTAAAAACTGAATGATTATGGTAAGAATTACTGTTATCAGAATGTACTTTCAACCAGTTATTACTAATTTTTTTGGCAAAAAATATGAAACATCACTTTTTTATGGGCAGCATTAGAAGAACAATGTTCTTCACTATAGTATCTTCACAGATTGTTTTAACTCATTACAATAAAGTCAGATACAGTTTGCTTTTTAGTCATTTAAATGCAATGGGGCATTTCCCGGTTAAGGGTCGCCACACCGGAATCGTGTTAAAAAGAAAAGCATAAGCCAAGCCAAGTAAGTACACATTTCTTATCAACTGATAAGTCCAATAAAAACTCAACTTCATCATTATAATATTTAGGGTACAGAATGCAAGACATTGTCTGGTGAGATTCATGCTTGCATAACTACATGTGGTGGCTTAAATTCTGCAATACATATTCCCACTTGCATTCCCAATTTCTGCTAAAAGAAATGGGGTATATAAAGCCCCTGAATGAAGGGGGAATGCTTCACAGCACTGTAGCAAAAGTACAAAATGTAAGCTACAGAACTGTAAGAAAACACTTAAATGTTCTGTAAGATTTCACAAACGGCTTTACATATTTTATTAATCATTCATGTGAGACACACAGTATCAGCAACATTTTTACTGAGCAAGATTTGTCTGCATTTCTACACTGGCATGCAATTCCTTTCTGGATGTTTTTCTTCTCTTTTCTTTTTTTCTTCTTTTTCTTTCTTTATTGCGATATTTATAGAAGCACTGAAATGATGTCAGTCTGCATAATTACAGTGTAAACAGCAATGTTCATCATTCTCACTGCTGCAGTAGCCTGTGGCTATATCAGTTATATTCTGGCCAGGATATAATGGATAGACAGTCTCCAAAAGTCTTTGTCTCTCTCCCACACACACATGTACCCGGGCTGCCGTGACTCGAGAACCTTAGAGGAGAAAAGAGCAGCTTGGGCATGAATGTCTTTAATACTTTCTTGTCACCCTCGAGAGAGCACCTCTGGGCTTCACAGGATCGACGGTTGCTCCAGTCTTCTGTTTTTGGCAAATAAGTCCCTGATGGGGAACCCTTCCACAAAAAAAATACTGTTTTAACATTTTGTGACAGAAATAGATACCATATATAGTGGGTAAGCAAACTGGTGTAAGTAAGGGAATTTTTTTGAGGTGTGATGAAGAATTGAAATTGCCTAGACACAGTAAGGCCTTGCTCAGTTTAATTTTACTGGCTGCCAAAAAAGAAATTACTAGAAAATGGAAATCAAAGTCTAAACCAACTGTACTAGAAGTAGTGAATGTAGTAACAGAGATAAAGGAACTGGAGGTGGGATGTTTAGAAAAGGGAAGGATCAAATTACATAGTAAAAATAGTAATTGTGGGAACAATACATGCAGAATAATGCTTTGGAGGAAGAATGAGGTTTAAAAGAAGGCAGGAACTGAATGAGCAAGGTATTGTCTGACTGACAGTGACTTTATAGATTATATATGATGTATAATGTTTGCAACTGAAAATATGTCGGGTTTATATTAAAATACCAAAACCTCACTTACACAAATACCTAAACGCCGACACATAAATAGCGATCCGTGAAAACACCAAACGTCCTAAAGCGCGAAATTCGAAATGTCGAGTTGCCATAGTTGGCCAACCCCACCACCCACTACGTACTACCTTCCCAGACAAAATAAATAATCCACACTTCCCCATATCTACACTTCACCCATATATCCCATATCCTAATCAAACATTCACTACACACAAATGTATCTAACTATAAACAAACAACACCCAACTACGGGAAAAGTATAATTTACGTATACATTCAGCTACACAACTATATTACTATACATACACTTAACATAACCCTACTTCTAACCCTAAAGTAAAGGTTGCATGTATTACTTTGTATGCACTCACCTTAACCCGCACCCTAACCCTAAGGTCCGTAACTATTGCACATTTACGTTAGGGAGCTATACCGGATAAGGGCCAACTATGACAATTCGATATTTCGAATTTCGCGCTTCAGGACATTCAATGTTTTCTCAGTTCACTATTTATTTGTCGGCGTTTAGCTATTCGCATAAGTGAGGTTTCGCTATTTTAATATAGACCCAAATATGTCAATATGGTTTGTTTTCATTTATATAAATGTATCTATGATTGATGTATAAGTGATAATTCAATAAAGGTGTTTCTTGTTGATGTATAAGTGATAATTCAATAAAGGTGTTTCTTGTTAATAAAAAAAAAAAAAAAAAAAAAGATGGCATGTCTTTCTAAGAATACCAGCCTTTGTACTGTGTAATGGAAATCTCTAATTAGACAAGCTATTTTTGGTACTGGGGCAGTTTTGTAAAACTGTGCTGTTTGTGTACTTTTTAAATTTCTAGGTGTGAATTGAAGGACTTTACCTATTTTCAAGGGGAAAAAAAATGTTTTATACTTGTTTACACTTTGTGACAACTGTCCTGCATTCTGTTTAAGGTTCATAGGTTCATAGGTTGGTACTAGGCTATCGGCCCTAGGGCCTATACAAGCCTAGCCATAACAATTCCCTGGATATTTCTTCCCACAATATTTACTTCCCTGGACCCCTGTCTAGCAGAGCGACTGACGTGATCCCCGGGGTGAATTTCCTATCTCCCATCCAATCGTCAAGGTTCCTTTTGAAGAGGGCCAAGGAAGCGCTCTGCTTGACATGTATGGGCAGTCTATTCCAGAGTATGGGGAGTCTCTGGGTCAGGAAACTATCCCTCCAGCATGTTTTGTTCATTGTGATAACAAGGTTTAGATCCCTGGAGTGTGTGGCTCTGAGGGATTGGGATTTCTTAAGTGGAGCATGTCCAACAGCTCAGGGTTTGACATGGCCTTGTATGTTAAGCAGAGATCGCCTCTGAGTAGACGATATGCCAAGAGTGTAGGTGGAATTTTTTTAGACGGTCAGCACAGGGAATCTGATTTAGGCCTATAATTCTTTTAGTGAGGTATTTCTGCTGCCTTTCCAGCTGTTGCAGATGTCTTGTGAGGTATATACCAAACGGGGCGTTCTACTCTGTAATGGGTGTAATGAGGGATGAGTACAGTGGGACAATGGCCTCCTTTTTTCTGGATGGAAATCCCATAGTGATGAGGTGTGCCACATAGAAGGATTTCCTGACTGTTGTGGCAATGTGGTTATCGAAGGTGAGACCACTGTCCACCTGGGTCCCTAAGTCTTTCATAACACTTTTGGTGTTTATAGTATGGCCACCTATGTGGTAATTCATGGGTACATGTTTTTTCCCAAAGGGGATAACTATACATTTCTTGGCATTAAGCTTGAGTCTATGGCTCTGGCACCAAGCATCTGTTTCTGTAAGGCCCTTTTGTAGAATATCCACATCATTTGGGGATTCAATAATGGCTCCCAGTTTGCAGTCATCTACGAACTTTGTTAGCCAGAGTCCCTTAGTGTTGGCCTGTACTTCAGAGAAGTAGATGCCAAACAAGAATGGTCCCAGGACTGAACCCTGAGGTACTCCACTTGTCACTTGTTTAGAGCTGGATTTGGAGTCCACCACTTTTACATTCTAGGTTCTGTCAGTAAGCCAGTTGGCAACCCATCGAGTGACGTACGGATTTATGCCCAGCTTAGTAAGTTTATCTATGATTCCCGAGTGAGGGATGGTGTTGAAGGCCTTGGCGAGGTCCGGATAGGCTGTGTGGACCTCCTTACCTTTGTCCACAGCTATGGAGACTGATTTGAAGAAGTCAGTCAGGTTTAGGAGACAAGATCGACCCTTCACAAACCCAAACTGGCTGGGATCCAGTGTTTGAAGGTTGCCAGTATCTTTGTTTATAAGTTCCATAATAATGCATTAAATGCCCTTGCAGATCAGGCTCATCAGACTGATGGGATGGTAGTTCCTGGGATCCAAGGTGGATCTTCCCTTGTGGAGTGGGATAACTGTAGCTGTGTGCCACTCAAGTGGGCACGAAGCCTGAGGTGAGGCTATGATTAAACATGACACTTAGGTGAGGTGCCAGTTCATTTTGTAGTTCATGTTCAAGGCAGTGACATTTTGATGAAAGAAGACTTAGTTATTGTGGAAAACTAAAGTGTACTACTTTTGCATTTAGTTTGTGGATATTGAGTAGTCTGTAAGAATGTTTGAGTGTACGTACAGGTTGAGAACACTACACGGACAACTTACTGACAAACAGGCTTCACTAAAGGCAGGAACAAGGAAGCATTGTGGGTACTGCTATTCCTTCCCGTACTGTACCTTTAAAAAACAAACAAAAAAAGTTAAAGAACCCTTGCATGTACCACGAATTCTGTCCAAGCTTTGGCCTTTGGTGGGTGACCACTGTTGGTTCCCTAGACCAATTGCTGCTTAATCCAGGGCACTCTAGTGTATTCCTTTCCACCATCATGGACTGGGCATTACCCACATTCTCTTTGTTCCAGTGTCCATGTTGGTCATGGGAGAACCTTCATCTTTAGCTATGGAAGTCTTTATAGGAGGTTTCTCCTGAAGTGTCTGGGGTAAGAGATCTGTTTCCCAGATCAAAGTGCCATCCATTAGTCAGTCTTGTAGTGATGTCCCTAGAAAAGGAAACAAATGGTTAAATATATTCCATCTTAGACCACAGTGTCTGTTGAGCTTGATGAATTAGTTTCCTTAGCTCTGGTTACTGCAGGCTTTCAATCTTGTGGATCAGCAGGATGATGTTGTCATTAACTTAGATCCCCAATTTCAGAAGTTGTATTATCACAGGATCCCTGATCTTGACAGGGACAACACTCCTTCTGCATTATCTTTACAAGACCCTGACTGATTCTGAAGGGAGTATTTCCTCAGATTCTTGTATTGAGTCATTTTCTTTTTTCTGAGACTATGACTAGAATAAGCAAAATATTCTTGTGGGAGCAAATGTTATCTTCCACCTTCTTTAAGATACTATGATGTGATAAAGTGGATATGCTGCATTTTACTCCTATTCCTCCTATTATACCAGCCTTGGAGGATGTGTTTTCTTCTGTCTGCAAACTCCCTGATGGTCAGTCTCACTTCTACATAAAGGCAGACAGACCTTATAACATTTCTGAGTCTATCAAGTATTTCTGTCACCTCCGGCCTGAATCAGTATACATTTCTATTTCACCTCCATCTGCTAATAATGTGCTGAACAATAATCCTTCGCTTTTGGACAAGGATTGTAAAACCTCTCTCTTCTTTAGCATTAGCTTTCAGGATCATGAATTACCAGGCACATATGTTGAAGTACTTTTTAATTTGTGTAGACAGTTTGAGAAATTTTTCTGCAACTGTACCTCCAGAAGGTAGGTCCCTTCTGAATCGTATTATTACTACTATTTTTTAAGTATCTAAACATTCTTTAAATAGTGTGTATGATTGGGCTGACTCTATGTCTAGGTTTCAGCTACCTGAGTCATAATCAGAAGTTTTCTGAAGAAGTAAATTCCATTCTCTCTTTCAACCCCAGCTAAATTTGTCACAACAGAAGCTTCAGATTTTGTTTAGGGGGTGGATCGGGGGATTTTTCAGTGGGGGATAAAAATGCAGGATCTTTGAAATAAATCAGACCAACCAGAGAACAAATATGTCAGCAATGACAGCAGTGATAGTCACATAGTTGCCAAATACCAACCCAGCAGACAACTAAGATCTGAAAATCATCTAGTTATAAAAGTAGAATAGCCCTTCTTACCTGATGGTCAACTCCTCTAGGCCTTCACCGTCCCTAAATTATGGAACTCACTTCCACCTTCTTTAAGAAACACAGGCAGCGTCACCACCTTCAAAGGAATACTGAAAAATCATCTCAACTCTTCCTGGCTGTTTACCTGCTCTATAACCTAACCACTTCCTTCTCCTTATATGATAACTAAACTCCTGTGCTTTTCGCTCCTGCTGACTGATCATATTTTCTCCATAATTATTATTTTTTCATCACTTGCTGATACCGGTACAATAATGCTGATTAATATATCTCTGTTTATACCTCCCTGATTAAATTCATCTGGCAACCAACTAAATTCCTTCTTTTATGTATATAGTATATATTGCTGCAATCAAACCAACAAAATTTCTGCTTTTATGTATATATATTCTGTATATATTGCTGTAATCACTATATGTAACACTGTTTCTACTTCTGTACCAATTAATGTTTAATTTTTTTCTGTATCTATGTTCTTGTCTAAGCTTTTTTTCCCCCAGGCCTCCTCTGAAAATAGGCTCTTTTAGGCCCAGTGGACTTTCCCGGTAAACAAATGCAATAAATAAAATAAATAAAAAGACCCTGTGGAAGGAACTTCCTCCCCTATGGGGCTGCTGTCCAGGAAGAAGAAGGCCAAGAAATTTAGGCTGGATTCTTCTACTGTACAGCGTCCACCAGACGTCTCTCCTGAGGCTAGTGAAAACCTGGAGGTTCATCCGGCTTCATCATTGGCTTCTTTGTCCATGACTGTTTTGGAGCCCAGTGGAGATCTGACCTTAGGCATGTCCTTGGAGGCCTTGTAGACATTCACATTGGATTATCAGAGGAACCATGGCTGATTATTTTCGAGGGGCTTAGGGTTGTTCCTATTATATCAGTCAAAAAAGAAATCCCTACTACTATTATTGAATGCCGTCTAGGGTCACTTCTACATTTCTTAATGCAGACATCACCTTGAAAAAAAAGCAGAAAACTGAACATATTGTTCCAGATCCTAAGGACCCACAGAGTGAATGGCAACATTTCACTCAAGGGTTGCTAAATGCTTTGATAGCTTTAAAACCTCCTCAGTGTGTTTCTTTTCTAGCTCCTCTTTGGTCCTCTACTCAACTTCTCAACTTAAAAGATACAGGGAACAGGATTCATGTGAGGAGGAGGTGGATACAGATGAGGAATCTCTTGCCTACTCCTCTCAGATTCCCTCTGCTTTAGATTATGGGTCTGAGGAAGATAAGTCTACTAGTCCTTATACTCATTTTGAGGAAATTTATTTTGTGGACACAATCTGCAGAATGATGGAGATTTTTAAATGGGATTGTGCTCAGATTTTTTTTTTATGCAGAAAAGGTATTATGAGCTACTGCAGATTGATTCTCTCAGGCCTTCTGCTGTCCCTCCTGTTCTGGCTGCTTTGTTGTATGTTTTTTTTAATGCTTCTAAGTCTGCTGACTCCCAGGCCCCTGCCCCAAGAAACCTGATAGATTCTATAGGGTGCCTGAGGAGTGTAAACTTCTTTATAAGTGCCCTTCTTTTGACCCCTTGTAGTGTCTATGGCTTTTGACAAGCCATCTCAATTGCTACCTTATTCTAAGTTTTTGCCTTCTGATAAAGATAGCAGAACCATGGAAAAGTTCAGGGAAGAAAATTGGCTCTTCTTTCCCAGGCCTGTCAGGTAATTTCTGAGCTTCCAGATTCTAAAGGGAAGACTTATGCTCTTTCCTTGTTAGGGACTTCCTCTCAGGTGGCTCATCATTCAATCAAGTGTAGTTATGATGCAGCAGATGCTTACTCTAGGGCTGCTTCTTTTGGGTCTGTGATGAGGAGATATTCTTGTCTCCAGCTTCAACCTTTGCCTGATGATATTAAGGCTAAGTTGATGGATGCTCCACTGGATATTCATCACATTTACTGCTGCTGATTTGTTTTAGGCCTCTTCAAGATAAGGGCAAGACTTTCCTGGAAATTAAACATGTTTGTGTTTCTCCTGTACCTAAGTTTCAAAGAAATTACCCCAAAATGCCTGCCTGTGTTCGTAGGTAATATCGTCCTCCCCAAAGGGCAAGAAAGGTGGAAACAGGCTCCTTCTGCTAAAGCTACTCAGACTTCTGTGCCCCAGAAGTCTCCTTTTCCTGATAAATTAGGTGTTGTCTGACTAACCTATTCTTCCCAGCCACATTTCTCTTTCTCTTCACCTTTCTTTATCTCTCCATGTTTGGCTAAAGATTACTTGGGACTTCTGGGTTCTGACCGTTGTCTGCCAAGGGTATTTCATGGTCTGGAAGTCTCTTCATTCCCCCTTTTATGGGAATACCTCAGCCCCCTCAGGAACAGCTGTCCTTCTTTCTAGGAGGTCTTGGGGATCTTTTGATTTAGGGTACTATTCAAGAAGTTTCAGCTTCCAAAGGGGAAGGGGTTTTACTCCAGAATGTTCCTAGTACTCAAGAAAGCGGGTACTTGGAGACCAGTTGTAGACCTCTCTCATCTAAGTACTTTTCTGAAGTTTTCCTTTTTTAGAATGTTGTCCCTTCAGGCTTTGTTCCCTCTTCTGCTTCCTCAGGCATATGTGGTGTCTCTGGATCTCAAGGATACTTCCTCCATATCTCACAGGAAGTTACTAGGGTAATGGCCCTAGGGCCGTTAAATCCTCTTTTCAGGAAGTTTTTGCATTTCTCTGTTGTTCCCTGGTATTTTCAGTTCTGTGCTTTGCCCTTTGGCCTTTCTGCTGCCCCAAGGGTATTCACCAAATGCCTTGCCCATGTGATTGCTTTTTGCAGGCTAAGGGGGATCCAAGTCTTTCCCTACTTGGACAAACTCTTGTTTTGGGCATCCTGTCCAGAGACTTTGTTGCAAAAATGTTCATTTTGCAATCTCCCTTCTGCAGAGCCTGGGGTTCAGTATAATTTTCAAAAAGTCCTTTCTAACTCCTTCTCAGGATCATGTTTTTCTGGGGCGAGGGATCCAGACTGTTCCTATACTGGCATCCCTCCCTTCTCCAAAGGCCCTAGCTCTCATTTCCTTTTTTCAGTCCCTTCTTCTTCTGACCTTTATAACAGCAAGGGAATTTCTGAGAGCTCTGGGGTTCATGGCTTCCTCCATTCCTATGCTCCCTTTTGCCAAACTCCACATGAGAAAACCTCAGTGGTTTCTAAAGCCAGTTTGGCTTCATCGTTCTCACTCCCTCAGTTTTTTAGTTCTCTTCTTCTGTGCCTTCAGCAGGAATTTCAGTGGTGGATTCAGTAGTGGACTCTCAAACCAGGGCTCCCATTTCATCTACCTCTTCCCCCTCAGGAGCTGTTCACAGATGCCTCAGACATGGGATGGGGAGCAGCTTTCAGCTCCCTAAAGTTCAATGCTCAGTTGACCTTATCACCTGTCACTGCTTGTTTGCCTTTATCTCCTCCTTTAGCTTCTAGATTTGAAGCTAAGCAATTCTTTAAAGTGTCCATATTAGGCCTCCCAGGAAGCCTGTTCCTCCTCTCTGGGATCTTAATTTTGTTTTAGAAAAATTGATACAGACTCCATCTAAGCCTGCAACCTCGACTTCCTTGCAACATTGCTCTTGGAAGACTGTACTTTTGTTAGACCTTACTTATGCCAGATGGGTGCCTGAGCTTCAAGCCCTTATGACTTCTCCTACTTTTTTAGTGTTTAATAAAGACAGGGTGTCCCTTCGTACTAATCCTTCTTTTATGCCCAAGGTGGTGAATGAGTTGCACTTAGTCTGTTCATTCGCCCACTATTTTCCCTTCTCCCAATCTGCCAGTGAGAAGGTACTGCACTTGTTGGATGTGCATAGACAACTCAGATTTTATTTAGATAAGACTAAGACCTTTTGTAGATCTGATCAGCACTTTGTTTCTTTTCATCCTAGGTCCTAAGGATTGGTTGTGTCCAACCAAATAATTTCTTCTTGGATTTCTAAAGCCATTTTTTTGTTATTCTTTCATGGTAAGAGCTTTCCTTCTTCTGTTAAGGCTCATTCTACTAGAGCTGTGGTTTCTTCTGGTGCTTTTTTTCTACTACTAACTCTATTCTTTGAGGCAGCTACCTGGAATTCTGTGCATACATTTACCAAGCACAAGTTCAATGGAATTTTCAGAGCTAGAGCCAATTTTCCTAGGGCCATCCTTCGTGGCTTCCTAGAGAGCTCTAATGGTCCTTCCACATCCCTGTCTTCTTCCTGAGCTTTGGCACTCTCCCTTTTCTAATGAATACTGCAACGGTGAAATGGAAGGACATAGTACGGTTGTGTAAAATCTTACCATAATGGTAGATGTCCTTCTGTTCACTTTTGCGGTATTCACGCCTTCTCTCCACCCCTGGTCCATTTCTCTTCAGGATATACTGATTTCATTACCTCTGTGCAGCATACCTTAAAGCAACTTAAAGGCTTTGGTATACTGGTTGGACGTCGGGCCATCCTTGGCAGGGGATCCATATTGTAATGGATACTGTAACAGTGGAGAGAAAGACATCTACCGTTATGGTAAGATTTTTACACAACTGTACTTTCCTTTCTGATTGCCTATACTCTGATATCAGTCTTTGACAGGTTAGACTGTCTCTAGCCTACAGTCAAAATGTATTCTTGGCATCTTCTCATTTTATTATCTTTCCCTCTGTATTTGCTCCCAATACCGCGGGTCTTTTCCATGTTTTCTCCAGTAAATTCCAGACACGTCTTACCTATTCTTTATACCCCTAATTGCAGACATCCCTATTGGCAGAATCTCCTTTCTTCATTCCTGTGTTGGTGCAGTTATTAGAACACTTTTTGGTACTTTATGAATCCAATATTCTTTATGGTTATTGGTCTCCTTAAGGATCTGCATCCAAAATCCCAGTTTCTCCTATTTCTTGAGCCACCCACTATATTTCATCATTCCTTGAATTATAGTTTTCTGTTTGTGCTAAGTATAGGAGACTTGACTGTGTGGCTCTTAAACATACCTTCAAATCAGGTAATCCCAAACAATCTTATTCTATTGAAAGGAACAACTTATCCCACTTTTCTCTTGCGCTCTTCCTCTCCCAGATCAAATCCTTCAACTCTTTACTAATTGCTATCCACAACTTCTCTGGTTTATAAAAATATGCCTGGCCTGTGTATAAAACTAAAGGGACAAAAAATATTTTCACTGCAGGTATATTGCTATTCATACCCATAAAACAGCACTTCTAGTTTCTCAGTGTTTGTATTATGTTTTGTGTAGTCCATTCCCACATATCCTTAACTGCCATAACAGAACTTATTTTCACTTTTACCCCTACGTACTTCGTTTTATCATTTCCCCATGGGTATTGCTGAACCAATTTGAGTGTGGGTACACGGTTAGCAGCTATTGCCTTTGTTTTATCTTCATTAATTTTGTATCCTGAAAAGACTTGAAACTGTCTAAGAATGTTCTATTATAATGAAATGTCCTTTTCTGGTTTTATCAAGTAAAAAATAATATCATCTGCAAATAAAGCAAATTTCTCCTGATTACCATATCAATTATATCCTTAAATTTCAGAATCCTTTATTTTCTTTGCCAATGGTTATAAATATAACCCAAATAACAAAGGGGAAAGAGGGCACCCCTGCCTAGTTCCCCTGTTCAGACAGAACTTAGCAGAGTGGAACCCCCACTTTAACGGTCACCTCTGTCCCTCATGTATCCTTCTAATCAGCCTTATTGTGTCAGGGAATGTAAATGCTTTCATTGCCATGCTCATAAAATCCCAGCTTTCTCTGTATCAACACACACAAACAACAGGGGTATTTTCTTACATTCTGCTTCCCTGTGGATCATTATTGTTGTATTAATGTTGTCAAATGTTTTTCTCCCCTCCATAAAACCATATTGATCCATATATGCCAATTATGACATCACCTTTCCCATTCTTTTTGTCATTTTAGACACAAAAATGTTATAATCATGGTTTAGCATCGAAATGGGCCTCTATGAAGCTGGATTTGATGGGTCTTTACCATCTTTAGGTATTGCAGCCACAACAGTTTTTTTCTGGGATGTTGATGTTTCTCCAAATTTAAATACTTGCAGATCTTTATCAATGTCTTTCCTCCTAGCTTCCAAACTTCCAAAGGAATACCATTGATTCCGGGAGACTTAAATGTAGATTGGTTATACATCAGCATTTTTATCTCTTCCTCTTTTCTTGTTAATAATCGAACCTCATTGGGTTTATATTAAAAGACCGAATGTTCACAGCCATGAATACGACAACCGTGACACATAAACGCCGAACAGCTGAAACACGAAACACGTAAACATCGAAATACGGGACACTGAACAGATTTTCTTGGCCAGCAGAGTGTTCATGGGGAAGAGGAAATATATCCTTTTCCCCACTGTAGTGCGATCTCGGAGTTGGTATATATAAGTAGGGGGTGTGTGGGGGGCACAGCCCCCACATGGGGGGGTGCAGGGGGGCTTGCCCCCTGCAAAAGTGTTTTTATTCAGGTATGTTTAAGTAAGTTTTACTTACCTGTATGGCGCTGTTGTTTTCAGAAATGTGTTCGGCATTCTGTATTTCAATGTTTACGTGTTTCGCTGTTTCGGCTGTTCGGTGTTTACGTGTCACAGTTGTCATATTCATGGTTGTGAACATTCGGTCCTTTATTATAGACCCAACCTCATCTACCTCTAATTTTTGCACATTTAATTCTTCCTTAAATATTTCCATTTGTAATTTTTTTGATTTCCACATTTCTCCCGCTTTATACAGATTTTCATAACATTTCTGAAATATTTCAAATACCTGTACAGGATCTCTGGTTATTTCCTTTGTTATAGGCTTCCTAAACATGGCAACAAGCCTTTCTGCTTTCTGTTGACTGAGCCGTTTTGCTAAAAGCTTTTGTGCTTTGGAGTTATTATCAAAAAACAGTAGCTTAACAGCAATCTTTCTAAACTCATGCATATATCCAGATAGTCTTTTATTTTCTCTATAGCACTCTGTAGTTGCACCTCTTCTTGTACTGTGAGATATTCTGAAGTACTTTAACCCTTGTCACTCCCTTTAAATAATTATCGTTACTACTTAACCATATCTTTTTGTATTATCTCTACCCTATTTTTAAACTCCACTTTCATTTTGTCCCACTCTGTAACTATATTTTCCAAAGAAATATCTGTATTTCCAAATAATTTCTATATCCATTCCTTAAATTTTCCTCTATTTAACAGATAGCTGGGGAAGCACCAGTGTCTCCTTTTTATTTCATTACTCTGCATTTTTTTATGTTAGTTATTATTGGAGCATGATCTGAAATAGGTATTGTTTGTATATCATAACTTTCATTTAAACGTACACATTTCTGTGAAATATAAATTCTGTGTAGCCTAACCCAGTTTTGTACCTTGGGGAATAATATGTGCATTCTCTCCAAGTTCCTGCTACTGATTTCACATCTTCCATACCAAATATTTTCATAAATTTGTTCAAAAATCTGTTCTCTTTTATTATATTTTCCCTACTAGGCCCCCCAGATATATACTCATTCTTGCAAATCAAGTTCCGGTCCCCACCTGTAAGTAATAGTCCCCAGTGACAGCTGATTGTTTCTCCAGAATTTTCTTGAGCTCTACTATAGCAGTTTTAGGTAGAATATAAATACATGCCTGCGTAATCCTCCTACCTTACCTGTAGACCTTTACTACTACAAATCTACCATTATTATCTTTTTCCCTCTTCTATCATTATTGGAGCTTCTCTAGCAATTAATATAGATAGTCCCCTTTTCCTTTGTCCCTGATACTCCACTAAATAACCATCATGAAATTCACAAGGTCATTTCATTCTAAATGTGTCTCCTGTGGGATAGCTATTTGCACTCTGCATTTCTTAATGTAGTTCACTACTCTTTCTTTATTGTATCCTGTTACACCATTCTTGTTCAAAGATAATGTGTAACATGTTGCCATTATGATAAGAAGTTATTATTCCCACCTTCATGTATACCAACTTTATGTTAAAATGTCTAGTTTCAGCTTTTATGTTACATGTATACACTGCTGGGCAGGTTGATCTTTTCTGTAGTTGTTTTGTGTCATATTCATGTGAGCTTGTGTTTCATTTTATTAGATTTTTCTTTTAATGAAAACTCTCAGAAAAGACCCCCAGAACACCCCATAACCTATTAACTTAATAGAAACACAGAAAACTGCCCATATCTTCAGGTAATGAAGTTTAACCCTGTCCCAGATTGACAGCTACACTCACAGGCTTTAGCTGGCATATAATTAAGGTTATGCATGCTAAAATGTGTGGTGCAGCCTGTGCTTTAACTTACACTAAGTGTTGTCTGTTTTTGTCTTATTTTTATTCTTCTCCCAGATGTAGAAAACAACATGAATACTTTCAGAAAACAGTAGTTTAGCCATTGAAAGAAAAAAAGTATTCTGTTTTTATTGCCCCTTATCAGTTTGTTGCCATAGAAACATGAGAACCATATACACAGCTGCCTTCAGCTACAAGCTCCTTATGTTGCACTGTGAACATTTATTTGCAAATGGAAAATGTTTAATTGTATTCAGTGTTCTTTTTTTTACTTGCTTCCATTTAAGACTTATTAGATCAAGCCAAGAGCCTTAATCCAGTCATTCCCCATATGCAAAAGCAAGAAAAAGTATATCAGTTTTATTTGTATTATGATCTGTATGCTTTTACAACCTGTCCCTTACCTCAACAACCTAAGCTTACAGCCTATGACCTTAAATATGCTTTTGTCTAGGCTTTCTTCTATTTTTACACTGTTGTACCTATATTTAGGCTTATAAATGCCTTCGGGCAGATAGCCTAGTACCTACCTATGAACCTATACAGAGGCACAGGGAACTCATCTAAGGGGGCAGCAAAAGCCAACACATTCTGGCTAGGCTTATAAATGCCTTCGACCAGATAGCCTAGTACCTACCTATGAACCTATGAACCTATTTCTTAAATACTAACAAGAAGAAAGAAAGAAAAAAACTGAAAGAAAGAAGGGCACCTGTTTACTGTAGTATTCCTATCATCATTATCAACTCCCTTTTTTCCATTTTTCTACATTGAGTTGGGGTGTTGTGTCACTTTTTGCCATGCCTCTATATTCATTGCCACTCTCCTACATTCTTTGACAGTTATGCTTGGCTGTTGCAGGTCTTCTCTCACACAGTTCATCCACTTCTTTGCTGGGTGCCGTCATTTCCTCTTCCTTTTTTTCAGTCTGTCCAAAATCATCTTCAGAGGATTGTCTTCTGTTTTCCTTCACATGTGCTTGAAGCACAGTAATTTGGTCTTGTTGACCTTTTCCGCAATTGAAGCCACTTTGGCTTCTGCTCTTATGTTCTTATTTCTTCATCTGTCCCACACTGTACATCCTACCACACCATCTCATGCACTTTGCCTTCTTCACATCTAGCTTATTCAACTGTTCTTCCTTTAACGCCCAGGTTTCTGTACCATACAGCAGTACTGGTCATACCACTGTTTTGTACTCCTTACTTTTATGCTTCTTTTGTCTAATTATTTCATATACTACCTGTGCCAGTCTGCGAAAGTTGGATGCAGCACCTCTGATTCTAGCTTTGACCTCCTCATTCAGACTTCCTTTCTCCTGAACTACCCTTCCCGGACACTTGAAGCTGTTAACCTGTTGCACTGTATTCCCTTCTATCTCAAATTTCAGCTTCTTCTGCTTTCCCTCATTTTCTGTCTTTACAACTGCCTTATCTATATGAGTTTCATCCTATGTGCCTTCAGTTTTGCATTCCATTCCCCTATTCTTTGTTGAAGTTCTTGCTCAGAGTCTGCCTGTAATGCCACATTGTCAGCATACAGCAACTTTGTTGATCTGTCCCCTTTAATCTGTTTGCTAATGTAGTCCATCATTAGTATGAAGAGCAGAGGGCTCAAAGCTGAACTCTGATACACACCTACTGCCACTAGAAACCTCTCTGTAAGACTAAACACTGTTCATACTTGAATTGTTGTGTCCTTATACATAGCTTGCACTAGTTCTACCAATGTTTCTGGGACTTTAGTACTTTAGTATCCCTGTAACATGCAAAAATAGCTGAAAATGCTTTACTATTTAATATTCAGTATGCCTCATGTTTTATAAAAGTACTGTACGTAAAACATTTTTTTTTCTGAACAGTCACCTCTTTCCTTCCTCTTTCTCTCTCCTTAATCTTTTTCCAGACATTGACATGAAGTAGGGCATATGCTTTGGAGTCCCCCACAAGTTTAACAGTGTTAATCCAATATTTCCAGGTTTTCTTGTGCAGCCACATTTCACAAATGCGATTGATGCTTTGAATCCCACATGTATTCATTAATTTCAGAGTTGTTTGTTTTCTTCCTGTTGATCTTCATCTCCCAACTCCAGTATCTGGTGCATTTCCAGTATACCCCAGTTCTTCTAGTCAACTCCTGTGGTTTTCTCTGTCTCTCAAGCATTTTCCTTTGGAACACTGGATAAGGTTTCACTGGCAAAGTCTCTCTATGAACTTTATTACCAGAAGAATATGAAATAGAGTTCCCCTTCTGTTTGATAGCTCACTTTTTGTTGGACAAACTTTTGCATTTCCTCTTTAGAGTGTTCGCATCAACATGACTTTGATCCTCCAGGAAAAAATATTTTGAAGATAGCTGAATACAGCAACTTGAATCTCACACCTTCTTCTCAACATTCCCTGAGTGCTGGGAAAAATATAGGTTCATAGGTGTGTACTAGGCCACAGGCCATGGAGCCTTTACAAGCCTAGTCCATAGAAGTGCCCTGGAATCATGCCGCCATTAGTTCCTGGTGCCTCTATCAAGTAGAGACAGTAGAGTGATCCCTGGGGTGAACTTTCTATTTTCTGTCCACTCATCAAGATTTCTCTTGAAAAGGGCCAGTGAGGTGCTCTGCTTGACATGTATGGGAAGGCTATTCCAGAGCATTGGCAGTCTCTGGGTCATGAACCTGTCCCTCCAACATGTTCTGTTGATTGTGGTAATGAGGTTGAGGTCCCTGGAGCATGTGGTGTGGAGGGACTGGGAGTTCTTTAGGTGTAACATTTCTAACAGGGCTGGGTCAGACATGGCTTTGTAAGTCAGGCAGAGACTGCCTCTTAATAGACATATGGGACAGAGAAAAGCTGGAGTTTTTTGAGTCTGTCCATGTAGGGCATGTGTTTTAAGCCTACGATCCTCTTCATGAGGTATTGTTGTGGCCTTTCCGGCTGTTGCAGGTGTTTAGTGAGGTACATGCCAAATGGGGCATTATACTTGATGATTGCTCTAATGAGGGAAGAGTATATAGAGATGATGACCTCTTTCTTTCTGGATGCAAAACCCTTGGTAATGAGATGTGCCACATTGAAGGACTTTCTGACCACAGTGGCATGTGGTGGTCGAAGGAGAGGTTGCTGTCAACCTGTGTCCCCAGATCTCTTATAACGCCTTCAGTGTTCAGTGAGCTACCATCAATGTGGTAATTAGTGGGAACTGAGTTTTTCCCAAAGGGAATGACTACACATTTTCTGGCATTAAGCTTAAGGCCATGGTTTCGACACCAGTCATTGGTCTCGGTGAAGCCTTTCTGTAGGATGTCTACATCACTTGGGGAGCTAATAATGGCTCTCAGCTTGCAATCGTCAGCAAACATGGTCAGTCAGAGTCTGTCCATGTTGGCCTGGACTTCTGAGAAGTAGATGCTAAACAGGAGAGGACCCAGGACCGATCCCTGTGGGACTGCACTCGTGACTGATCAGCAGTCTGACTTGGAGTCTGCTACTTTCACACTGTGGGCTCTGTCTGTGAGCCAATTTTCAACCCACCTAGTGATATAGTGGTTGATGCCTAGTTTGGTGAGTCTATCAATAATTCCTGAGTGGGGAATGGTATCAAAGGCCTTGGCCAGATCAAGGTAGGCTGTATGAACTGCCTTGCCCTCATCCACAGCTCTGGTGACTGACTCAAAAAACTCAACCAGGTTGAACAGGCATGATCTACCCTTCACAAAACCAAATTGCATGGGATCCAGAGTTTGGAGATTCCCTATATCCTTGTTAACTATGTCCATAATGATGCACTCCATAGCCTTACATATAAGACTCGTCAGGCTAATGGGGTGATAATTCCTAGGGTCTGTAGTCGCTCCCTCTTTATGGAGAAGGATGACTGTAGCAGTGCACCATTCTGTAGGGACAAAACTTGAGGTGAGGCTGTGATTGAACAGGGCACAGAGGTGCGGTGCCAGTTTACTTTGTAGTTCATGTAGAACACAGCCAGTGATATTGTCAGGTCCCATGGAAGCTGTATTCTTGGACTTGGACAATGTAGCTTTAACCTGTGCTGCAGTAATGCTGGGTGTTTGGCATTCTTCCGATATTGTGATTGGTCCTTTGAGAGGGAGAGAGGGGTAAAGTTGGCACTGAATCTGTCAGCCAGTATGTTGGCAGCATCTGTTTGCTCAGTATAGAAGGTACCATTGTGCAGGAACTCAGAGCAAATCTGGGTAATGCTGTGGAGAGTCGGTATAACTGTAGAAGGCTTTGTGATTGTTTTTAGTGTCTGCCACAATTCTGCCTTCATAGCTAGCTTTAGAGGTTTTGATGAGGGATCTCAACTTTTTGTTGAGGCTAATAAGGGAGTTTTTCCAGTCTTGGGACTTCATCTTTTTCTGCAGCAGTTTCTTCCTTCTGTTGTAGAGTTTGGTAATGCCAGGGGACCACCAGATTGGCTTTTTTTTTGTTGGAGAGTGTCTTGGTTCTGTTGGGTATGGCTAGTTCCATGCATTTATGTATGTGCTCATACAGTGCATTGGTGTATGATTCTGCGGTCATGCACCTATTTTCCATTTGCATGGGTGCTGTGAAGTTAACCACCTCTGTTTTTAGGAGCCCAAAGTCAGCTTTCGAGAAGTTTTTCATGGTAGTTACCTTTGCTGGTGGTGTTGGTGAGATGTGGATTTCCATGGTAATTAGTTTGTGGTCGGATCTAATCAGGGAAGAATTGACTATTGGTGTTGAGCAATGGTTGCCCATGTTAGTAATAACTAGGTCAAGGATGTTGCTTTCTCTAGTGGGAGTAAAAATGAGCTGGTCCAGCGCATTGGAATTAATGAATTCTAGGAAGCATTGGGCAAGTGTATTGGTGCGTGAGTAGTTTTCCCAGTTGATGGAGGGGTAGTTGAAGTCACCCAGTATGAGAGTGTTGGGTGGACCCTAATAGTTTCCAGAGTGCTTAGGAACATGGAATGAGAGTTTTGGGACATGGTTGGAGACCTGTAGCAGGCTATGACCCGAATCGCCATCTTACCCACTGTTAGTTGTACCTGAAGTATTTCCAATGCTTTATGCTGGGCTACTAGTCTGGAGGTGTGCATATCCTTTATGAACAGGGAGATGCCAACACCTTTGGAGCTTCAGTCCATTTTATAGGGACGAAAGGTGTGGAATGAATTATAGCCTGGTAGCGCAGGGGTGCTTTCTGCTGCTTTAAACCAGGTCTCCGTTACAGCACAAATGCTCCTCTTCTGCCTCAAAGACAAATTCACTGCGTCTCTGTTCTGAGTTTTCACACTGGATGAGCTGAAATTAAGCTGTTACTCAGTGCACAACCATCTGGGAAGTCTAGAGCCCTGTCTTTTTGATGGCATACTGGAAAAGGGATGGACTCCATAAGCTTTCTACATGTAGCTAATTGATTCTTGGTTCTTACTTCTATAAGGCATTATTAACTGTATTCCTTCTCCAGGTCTTGGACAGTCTTTGCTAAGACCATGTTGCTGGATCTCCTGGATCCCATATTGCCTCTTCCCAGAATGTATAATCTGTGGTAGTCTACCCATATAGCTAAAGGGTAAGAGGATGGCAGAATGGTTAAGGTGCTTACCTTGCAGACACAAGGTGCAGAGTTTGATTCTCCCATGGGGTAGTTGGCTAGGCTTAAAATGGCCCACAAGGGCAGTTAGCCTAGTACTAATCTATGAACCTATGAACAGGCTACTGCAGCAGTGAGAATGATAAGTATAGTACAATTGTGTAATTTGCACTTACCATAACAGTAGATGCCCAAATTCCTCTCTGCTACAGTAGCCACGCCCTTCCTCCATCCCTCAACTTTTTTGGGTTTCAGGATGTGTGTGCTGTCCCTTTTCCAGGGGCAAGGAAGTCCTGAAGAGTTTTGCATCCATGCTGCTGTTTTCTCCCATGGGGTTCTTGAGCCACAGTAACCTGGATGTGAGCATATTGGATGACTGGCCGTCCGTTATATACTAGGCAGGATATAACCCATACAGCCATAGGCTACTGCAGCAGTGAGGAAGTTAAACATCTACTGTTATGGTAAGCCCAACTGACCGTATTGTGTCAACTCTGAAGGTTATAGTGCAAGTATCAGCAACTTTAGTTTTTACAGAATCATTTATGCTTGCAGCTAATACCATGTAATAATTTGTAAGCTGTTTACTATGGGCAGTATTAATGTAAATAAGGAAATATTGTCTCCCTATCAGAAGTGTGAGGCCCATATATGCAAGCCCCGCAGTTTTGAAAAATAAAGTGGAAGGGACAAAGAAATACAGCTAATCTCAAAACTCACACTAATAAAGTTGAAGTATTTTTACTGGAACTTCACCCCCCTTACATACCTCCCATAATGGGAGGCTTTGCCCTCAGACTCCTGCTGTTGTATATACTGAGTCTAATGCTGATGTACATTGGAGGAGGGGAAACACTTTTTGTTGGAGCAGGTGTGAAATTCATGTTTAGAATTTGTTTATCAAAAATTTGGGGGGGGGGTTTACTGTGACACATATTGTAAATGGGTCATAATTGACTAGATGTGGAGGATAGATTGCTTTAGACAGTAGGTATCTTTAAAGTTGAGAGGGATGGATTTAGTAGTTAGGGAAAGGCTAAAAATGAAAACTAGGTATCTCAAGCAGTATTGTAGAAATTTTGGACAAATAATGTTGAAATATGCCCCACTAAATAACTGTTATTTTTAACTCTACAATTAATAAGCCATATAATTTGCATATAACTTAGATTTATCTGTTTCTGTAAGTATTAGACTCATTATGTTGTTGCAAATTGTCAGGCATTTGTAGAAACTCGAGTATAAGTGCTGGACAAAAATGGAGTATGGTAACCCAAGCCAAGGAAACAGGAACATTTGTATTCATTCTTAAGGTAATCTATTGAATTTTCCCCATATACTAGATAGAATGAGCTTTTAAATGGCCAGGTAGGTAAATTTGACATTGGGTTGGTGTTAGAGAAATATTTTTCCCCACAAACATTTTTTTAAGGGTGGTTCTGCTATTAAGAGGATATTACCCACATTTAATCTGAAGCTGTATGTAGTAGCATTTGTATGCAATTTAGAGGCAGTGAGCAACTTTGTGCCCGTTATACAATAATTTTAATATGTGTTAAGTTGGAGGATACTTTTAGCAGTTACTGGTAACCAGATGATTTTTTTTTGTAATGTCAGACAACGATACCCATACTGTTTCAGAAAGTGATGAAGCAGCATATTTTATTAGTGGCAGTTTGTAAGGCAGAAGTATTACAGAAGGAATTGAGAGCAGTAATTGACAGGCAGCATGCTAGTTTAGTAATGAGCGTATAACACATTTGTTACTGCTCAAATCATGCTAAAGATTTGTAGGCAAATTTAAATTGTGCTTTATCCACTATTAGGTCAACATAGAGATAAATGTGAGTTGATACTCAAGAGTGACACCCATGAAGGTATTAGAGTCTAAAGGGGCAGCTATTTTATGAGATAGTATGCTAGAACTTTTTTTAGGTATGCCAGATACATGGATGAATTTTTTTTTTTGATGGTTAAGGACTAAGCTGTGTTCTATAAGCCGGTTCCAAAGAGAATTTAGATCTGAATGCAGTTTCATCTGTAGGCCAGTGAGTGATGGTTTTGCATTAAGGATAATCATATCTGCATGATAAGTGCAGTTTATGGTGATAGGTCGGATGACAGATTGTTAATGTGGAGAAGAGTAGGGAACCTAGCACTGATCCTTGGGGTTATCCACTACTTTAAGTGCACTTGATTCATGGGTTAAGTACAAAGTGCTTATGTAGGTTGTGTTGGAATTGTATGAGCCTAAACAGTACACTACAAGATCACCTAAGCCTGCGTTGTTCAGAGCTGTGAATAGTTTATTCTGATTAATTGATTCAAATGCTCTGTTTGTGAAGAGAACACCAGCAGTTACCCTCCTGTGTAGTTTCAAAATGTGTTTTTTTTTAGATAGCAGTTGTGGTACTGAAGTGTGATCTGAAGCCACACTATTGTAAAAGCCGTCATATTTTTGAAGTGTTCAAGAATTTTGCCATATAGTAGTTTTTTTCTAACAGTTTAGCTAACATGGATTGTTTAACAGCGGGTCAATAGCCTGTCATGCTTTTAAGGAAGTGCATTTTAGTTGTAGCAGTAAGAATAACATGCATTCATCTATGGATTAACATGTCCTTTATACAAAAGCAACAATATGTGTAAGTCATACAAGTATTAAAGGCCCAGCCATCTTGATGAATTTGGATCGAAGCGTGTTAGGTCCTGAATTCTTTGTTTCATTAAGGTGCTTAAAGGCTTCTTGTACTTGATTAGTGATGAGAGACTGGAAACAAACTTGAGTTGACACCAGGAATAAATTATCCATTGGTATATGAAGAAGGAAATTGAGTGAAATACATTGCTGTAGATATGGAAGGTGCATTAATTATATGATTCCTATTGTCATTTAGTGTTTGAATAGCCAAGGTCATAGAAGAAGTAGGTTTAGTGTATTGGTTATGAATTAGAGATCTGATAGATTTCCAGTATTATCTAGGTTGTCCCATAAGGGATTTTTGTGTATTTTTGATGAAATTCACCCTTTATTCGGTAAGATCATATCAACTATGTTCATGAAATTTTGTTATTTTTACTTAATTTAATGGATCAGCTTTCTGTTTTCTACATGCACTACCTCATTGTTTTAAAGTATGTCTTAATTCTTTTAGCCTCCCTCCTTAGTCTGAGGTGCAATGGCCTATTTTGGACTTGAGTATGTTATGGAATATGAGTAAGGCAGTTTCAGGTTATTATCAAGAAGTCCGTGATCACAAGTAATGTTTTCCAGCTTTGCATGCAGGTTGTTTTCTTCTGATTTAGGAATAGAGCATGTTTTGTTTATGGTGTCAGTGATGTATAGTCTCTAAAAGACCAGTAAGGTATAATGGGAAAATGGTCACCGAGCCAGACTTTTTTCATTAAAATTAGTAATGAATTCTGTGCTTGTATATGAAGACACTCTGATTAGAAAGGAAAGTCCAGGGAGGTGTGTCACAGGTCATACACACTGGCACAGACAATGACTGAGTCATATTTCTACATGCCTTGGAGTGACCAGTATGCTTGTGTTATGTGGTGGATCATAGTGCCCGACGGGCATCTCAGCATGACCTTCACCTTGTTCAGCCTGGTGAGCAGGACCTTAGTGTACCTGACGATAGAGGTACCTCATACAACTGTAGCAGGTGTGTTGTCAAGCCGTATGGCCTGTGACTGTTTGGCACACAGGCTTTGTGAGCTATGTGTTGCACGTGCTCTGCTCTGGCTTAACGTTTGCTTGTGTGTCTGCTTTGCAGGTGTCAGCTGCTCAGGCAGGATGCTATTCTGAGAGTCCAAGAATGTACCTGTGTGTTTCTGTGTTTGGATTGCAGTCGTGGCAGGTCTATGTGAGACTGGTACTGTATTCACTGTAGTATCCCACTCCACCTGACAGGGTATGCCAGTACTGGGTTAAGAGAGCTTAGCCCCCAGTTTGGCTATGTGGTTGCATCTCTCACATGTGTTGTAAGTGTATGGGAAGGGGAGAGGGTTGTCTGTGTACACGAGGCAGCCGTAACACTGCCACATGACTCACAGATTCACCAACTGGACCAGAGAGTAGATTGACAGGTGACCTTTGCACATGCTACCATAGCATTGTGAATCCCATACTAAGTAACGACACATAGGGCCAATGGGGAACAAGGTACTCAAGGTGAGTATGTGAGGGTGTAGTGCTCCTGATTTGTTAGTGCTGGCATATATGAATGCTGTCTTGAGCAAATGCGAGGTAAGTCATATGCAATGTGTTACAGGCAACCTACATGCAAACAGGACAAACAGTGACTTTCTGTCAAGTGAGACATGGACATCAGTACAGTAAGCAATACAGATGTCACTAGGGATCCACAGAGGCACTATAAATCTGCACTGCAGGTGGAATCAGTGTTTCAGGAACATAACAAGCAAACATGCATACAAACAAAGCTACAGTCAGCAGGCCTGTATGTAGACTATGCTACAACAAACAAGGTGTACGACTTCCAGTAGGTAACAGTGCATATATGCAGGCACTATAAGCCTGTACCCAGACATTCACAGGTCAGACGGGCTGGGTCCAGCCCCACCCCCCACAAGTGTATAGACCACGTACCTTTGTAATGTTGAATAACTGGCCTGATACCCAAGTGCTCATACCTGTAATAATACACATTTCAAATAACAGACACTGAGCCCTCACTCAGCAGTTCCAGACTTAGTATGATGTATGCTACCTGTCCTGGCACCACAGTATCCTTGACATCTATGGAGACTCTCCCTGCTGTCATAGTTATTTCTGTGTTTTGGTGCTGTCATGCATGGTATGAGGTTTGACCTTGTAGTGCTAGTGTGCTCTTGTGAGTGTTGAACCTGTTGTGTATTACTGCACAGATATCAACATCCTCAAACATCCTCATTGCAGAGTCGAGTGTGGACAGCATGCAACTCGCAGTTGACATGACCATCATTGAGTATCAATATGTACATTTTCGTATCCCCTGTGCTACCTATGTAGGTGGCCATCTCTTGACAGCCTCACCACCAGTATGCAAAAATGTGCAGAGTGTACACTATGGTAATTACTATGGGTGTACAAAACAATACAATGACATTCATACTGTAACTGCCTCAGGCATGCTGGTATATACCCACAATGATATCATTACACTGTACTGTTGTCAACATTATACTCTTACAACACTTCTATGTAGTCACCCTGTGCATCAGCACCATGTTAACCTGTTCCTGCACCGATGTTACAGATTGCAGGAGGTGGTACAGTTTCATCATATGCACAGGGTGTGTACCTGGTATGCCTGAGTCTGCCACTGATACAACCAATTGACATGTCTGTGTGTGTGTGTGTGTGTGTGTGTGTGTGTGTGTGTGTGTGTTGGTGAGGGACAGCAGTACAAGATGGGGCAATGTTGGTGTAGTGTGTGCGTGTATGCGGTAGCCCTAGGTGTTATCAATTTGCATGTGTGTATGCATGCACAAAGTCCCACCTCATGGCTGCCATATACAGATGTTTGTGGACAGCCACAGACTGTACCTGCCAGGTCATACAGATCACTGTCTGTGGCCATGGACATGGTACCTGTGCCTGGCAGGGGTGCTAAGGACCGTATCAGGTACTAAGCCAGACTGGGTACTGTCATCAGAAGCAGGTGGTTGGTGACTGGAGACAGGACCCTGTTGGGACTGCCCAGAGCCACGTGCACATGGTCTCCTGGCGTGGTCTGATGACAGCACAGACCCAGCATTGCTGGGGCTGCTGCTGGCACTATGTGAACAACCGCGGGCCTGTTGTCATCCGCGATGGCTGCCAGCTGCTGCTGTTGCTAGCATACAGACACGTCGATGCCTCAACCGTCCACCATTGCCCTGGCTCATGGACATTTAGTTGTGGAACAGATCTAATGTGTCCCCGCAACATCTGTCAATGACCTTGGTGAAGTTACGGATGGCAGCCGCAACATCACGCATACTGTCAGTCATAGCTGTGCGACATGCTCTCAGCTCCCTCAGACCCTTTCTGGTGTACCGTTCCATACGTAACTGTGCCTGCATTACAGCCCGAAACATAGCTGAGGTTGAAAGACCTCTGTGGGCACGTCTGACAGGGGTGGTACGCCCACAGATGCTCCCACGAGAACCCCTGGACGTCTGCCTGTGTGGTACCATGTCAGGACCCTGGCCATGGCTGCTGTGTGGGGATGCATGTGCCACAGATAGCACATTACCCCGGTCAATGCCCACTGTATCCTGTCCATCACCTAGGGACATTGGTGACAAAGGATGTATTGGCAAGATGACTGTGTGCATTGATGGGGTCGACAGCTGTGTAGTGTCAATTGGCTGATGAATGACGGACCCTGGCACACCTACCTGTGCCATTACACAGGTATCATCATTATCACTATCCACAGCAGCTGATTCAGGTTCCCTGCTGCACAACACCAGAGCAGCACCAGAACCTGTGGGAGTAAGACAGGAAACACAGTTTACAATGGGTACACAATGTCACCACTGATACACACATGCACACATGGGCACATGCACACATGCATACATGGGCACATGCACACATGGGCACATGCACACATGCACACATGGGCACATGCACACATGGGCACATGCACACATGCACACTTGGGCACATGCACACATGCACACATGCACACACCTCAGTATATGAGATATCAACACACAGCCACAAACACAACTGCAATCAAACACATAGCACTACTGCTTCAGCCTATTATTACTGTTAGTATCAAGAGTATTGAAGGTAATGGTATTACACACTCACCAGCATGGATAGGCTGCCTTGCTGTTACACCAGAGGGACCTGCAGAAATTAGACATTTATTGTCAGTGGGCACAACTGTGCCATTGATACTGTGGGTATGATACAATTCAGTAGTGCAACAGTTAGCTTCCACAGGTCTACTGCTGATATTGAGAATATCACTCTTGCACAATAATTACCAAGATTACAGCTACAAAACGAGGACACACCTCACACATGCGTAACCTAACAGTGTACAGAACGGTCAACTATACACATGGCATGTTACCTGCACGCTCCGTGTCCTGCTGCTGGGTGGCTCCATCCTCCATCATTACACATGTATGCTGCTGCTGTTGCTGTTGGGCTGGAGCCACAACACTTAGGAGTAGTCCCTCCAGTCTGGTGAGGGGGGGATGTCTAGACACCCCACCACCTGTGGCAAGCTGCTGCCTGTGGATATCCAATGCACGCTGATGAACATTTCTAATTAAATCACTGCAGTGATGGCGTACCTGCTCATATGTCCGGTTATGTGTGCCTATATCATTTACCCAATGGACCAGGTCTTGCTACAGTGCAGCCCTCTCCTGCTGGTTCTGGCTGGTGCGGGAAAAGAGTATTGCGAAATCCCGCACCAGGTTCTGGTGTATCTCTTCCTCCTCCGCAGCAGAGTACACAGGGTTTCGCTGGTGAACTATAGCCCTGAAAAGGAGAAGGAAAATATGTCAGCAAACTATGGCACACATAATACACATAATACTCAACTGTAGGGATATAACTTAACCACCATATATAGCATCTGTCTGTCTATTGGGGGATACACATGTAAATGACCAGATATCAGTGCTCATCCGACAACTGTGCAACAGTACCTGGCACACTCCATACGACAGACTAGTATACTGCAGCAGTCAGCACACTGGTTCAGGTCCAATGCACAACCTCACACTGGGGGTTTGTATCAAGGTACTGTATGGGGAACATTATCAGCCCATGCACTGCACACAATGCACGTTACATATTTCACTAGTAATGCACACTAGGTTCATAGGTTCATACTAGGCTATCTGCCCTAGGGCATTTATAAGCCTAGCCAGAATGTGTTTGGCTTTCACCACCCGTTTTAAATTTATTTTGCTATGCCCTTTTTCGAGGTTAGTATACTGTGCCTCTGTCTAACAGTGACACAGAAGTGATACCCGGGGTAAACCTACGATCTCCCATCC
Organism: Protopterus annectens; assembly: GCF_019279795.1. Taxonomy (NCBI): domain Eukaryota; kingdom Metazoa; phylum Chordata; order Ceratodontiformes; family Protopteridae; genus Protopterus; species Protopterus annectens. The sequence continues at coordinate 1,345,397,840 of NC_056729.1, forward strand.
ACTCATCAAGATTCCTCTTGAAGAGAGTCAATGAGGGACTCTGCCTAACCTGGACTGGGATTTTATTTCAGAGTGAAGGGAGCCTCTGGGTTATGAATCTGTCCCTCCAGCTCAGTGCTGAGGTTCAAGTCTCTTGAGCACGTAGCTCGATGGGAGTTGGATTTTCTGAGGTGCAGCATGTCCATTAATTCCGGGTTGGACATGGCTTTATACATCAGGCACAGATCGCCTCTGAACAGGCAGTATGCCACTGAGTAGAGCTGGAGTTTCTTTAACCGGGCAGCATATGGCATCTGTTTGAGCCCTTTGATCCTCTTGGTGAGGTACTTTTGGGGTCTTTCCAGTTGCTGCAGGTGTCTGGTAAAGTACATCCCAAAAGGGGCATTGTACTCAATTATGGGCCTGATGAGGGATGAGTAAAGAGGCACGATGACCTCCCCTGATCTAGATGTGAATCCCTTCATGATTAGGTGGGCTATATAAAATGTTTTTCTAACCACTTTGGCCACGTGGTTGTCAAATGAGAGATTGCTATCAACTTGGGTCCCCAGGTCCCTAATTACTTCTTCTGTACTTAATGGATTACCACCTATGTGGTAATTTGTGGGCACTTTGTTTTTGCCAAAGGGGATGACTATACACTTTTTGGCATTTAGCTTGAGGCCATGGCTCTGGCACCAGTTGTCTGTTTCTATCAGACCCTTTTGGAGGATGCTTGTGTCGGTTGGAGAGTCGATTATGGCGCCCAGTTTGCAGTCATCTGCAAACTTGGTCAGCCACAGTCCTTCCGTGTTGGCCTGTACCTCCGAGAAATATATACCGAACAAGAGAGGTCCCAGGATTGAGCCTTGTGGGACACCACTTGTAACTGGTTTGGAGTCTGACATGGCTCCAGCAATTCTAACCATGTGGGTTCTGTCCTTGAGCCAGTTTGCAATCCATCTAGTGACATAGGGGTTTATATTTAAGCTGGTGAGCTTATCTATAATGCCCGAGTGGGGTATTGTATCGAAGGCTTTTGCGAGGTCCAGGTAGGCTGTGTGGACCACCTTCCCCTCGTCAATGGCCTTGGTGACTGTTTCAAAGAAATCGACCAGGTTTAAGAGGCAGGATCTGCCCTTAACAAAGCCGAACTGGGTAGGATCCAGTGTCTGTAGGTCCCCAGTATCTTTATTTATGAGGTCCATGATGATCCTTTCCATACCTTTGCAGACCAAGCTAGTCAGGCTTATGGGGTGATAGTTTCCAGGATCCGTTGAGGCACCACCTTTATGGAGAGAGACCACTGTTGCTGTACGCCACTCTTTGGGCACATATCCTGCTGTAAGGCTGAGATTGAACAGTAGTTTTATGTTTGGGTTTAGCTCTTCTTGGAGTTCATGTAGGATGCAGCATGGGACACCGTCTGGTCCCATTGATGCTGTGTTTTTTGCTTTGGAGAGGGCGGCTCTTGCCTGAGCATCTGAGATGTCAGGGGGGCAGCACTCTGCTGGGATAGATATTTGCCCTTTTGGTGGGGAGGGGGGGGGTTTGCACTGAACCTGTCAGCTAGGACTAGCTAGTTACTACTCTTACTTGCCATAACCCTACCTTCACCACAGTGACATACAGGGTAACACAGCACAACATATGGGAATGTAGTATGTGTTGATCCCAATACCTCACACATCTGTCTCTGGCCTCACACCAAGGACACTCACTACCATGACAGACAGACAGTCATGGTGAGCAATCACACCAGTACATAACATGCACTCAGTCACTGGCACACTCATTCCACCTCACATATTTGGTTTGCAATGTGTTCATGGGTGTGCATTATGTCTTAGGTAGGTAGTGTGCTTTTGGCCCTGGGCCTACAGCAGCATACTGTTATGCCACCCTGCCCCTTGTGACACATGTGTTATGATCGTACCTACTCCTTACAAATAGTTACACAGGGTGACTCATATGGCATATTACCTATCTGCATAACATTCAGCAGGGGTATGTCTTTCATCTACTCATGGGGATCCTTGCTTCTTAATTCTGTGTGGTTTACTCTAGGGTATGTCGTATCTGTGGGTAGGGACCTGTACCTCCACCATGTGCTCTATACTGCAGTGACAATGACGACAGACATAGGTAATTTGTGTTGTGGATGTTGGAGGTGTTACCATGATTGTTAGACAACTGTCATGGGTGTGACCGAACTATGTATATCCAGCAGTGGTAACCTCTATGTAGGTGGTCTGTGTGCGCTCTGTGGTCTTGTCAGTCACTCTGCATAGGTAATGTGTTTGAGTGCATTGACACAGTTACTTGCGTATGTCTGTGTCCTTCTCCATATCTGTAGCTGTCATGGGAGGTACATACCGTGTAGGACATTGTGGGGTGTAGAGGGGTACTGATACACCATGTCCGCTGACACATTCCATGTACAGGTATTACAGGACGAGTGTGCCACTGTGTATATCAGTGGGGAGCCTATTGTACACTTGTTGCCTCTGTTCCCCCCTGACACATGCAGTGGTGGGCAGGCATGCACATATGTGGTGGTTACTGGTGTCAGTATTTTTGAATGGGGTATGGTACTCCAGTATCCACACTGGTGTTCACTCCATGCCTTTGACACCAGGCACCTGTTGCAATACACCTGCACACATGTGCCTCACACAGTGTGTATATATATATATATATATATATATATATATATATATATATATATATATATTTATATGTATATATCTGTATATATATATATATATATATATATATATATATGTTTGTGTATATATATATATATATATATATATATATATATATATATATATATATATATATATATATATATATATAATATGTATATATAGATGTAGATATATACATATAGATGTGGGGAGAGAGGGGGAGAGAGAGAGAGAGAGACAGAGGGAGAGTGAGAGTGAGGGGTGGGACAGAGAGAGAGATAGTCATATACAGACATATCTGTTGTCAGTCAGATCTATCTGTATATGTATATGTATCTACATATATCTATATATGTATGTGTGTATTACATATATCTGTATGTACATATTCTATCAATCTCGATGTCTGTGCAGTAACTGAAACCTGGTTCAAGGCTCCTGAGAGCACACCAGCGGTACCAGGCTATACCTCATATCATGCTTTTTGGCCCCAAAACTCGGGCCAAAACAAAAAGGGAGGGGGAGTGTCCATATTCATGAAGGACACCCACACCTCCAGGTTAGTGGCAACACATGAAGCATCAGATACCATCCAGGTGTAAATAACCGTAGGCAAACCTGCTATACAACTGGTAGCATGTTACAGACCACCCTCCCAATCTCAGGAACCACAGTCAGCCTTCCTGAAGACATTGGAGGATATGAATGTCCCACCACACACCATCATATTGGGAGACTTCAACTACCCTAACATACACTGGGTGCATTATTCTAGCCCAAATACCCTAGCCCAAAGGTTCCCGGAATTCACTAAGTCAAATGCAATGGAACAGCTAGTCACCTCTCCCAGAAGGGGAGATAATATACTAGACCTGATCATCACAAACATGGGGACAATGTGCTACACATCGGAAGTATACCCCTCACTAGTCACATTTGACCACAGACTAATCACCCTGGATATACATATCCCACCTCCCCCACAACACAAAAGACTACAGTGAGAAACCTCTCAAATGCCGACTTTACACTTCTTAAAACTGAGTTGGTATCCTTTAAGCCCACTGGGCCAGTGGAAACCACATCCCGCAATGCAATTTCCTTCACAAATGCTTTCTATGGACATCTCCAAGAATGCATGGATCATGCAATCCCAAATAAAACCAAGACCCTCTCCACCAAGGACAGGCGTCCTGTCTGGTGGACCCCAGCCATGAACAAATTGTATAACAACAGAAAGTAGCTACTGCACGACAGAGCAGAATTCCATAAAGATAAGGCATCTCTGATCAGCACTAGTAGAAAGCTACATTCTCTCATACAAACATGCAAGGCCAACAATGAGAGGGAAATCGCTATGGACACTACAGATAACCACAAGGCCTTCTTCTGCTATGTTAGACACCTGGGTGGAAACCCACAGATATGTTCAGAGTTAGTTCACAGTGACAAAAGCTACACTGAACGCACAGTTATTGCCAACATTCTGGCAGACAGGTTCAGTGCAGATTTCTCCCCTCCCTCACCCCCACATGAGGAATTACTTATCCCAGCTGACTGTAACCTCCCTGTCATCTCAGATGTCCAGCTGAGAACCGCCCTCAGCAAAGCTATAAACACAGCATCAATTGGACCTGACGGTATCTCAGGTTGCGTGCTACGTGAACTCCAAGAGGAGCTAAACCCGCACATAAAATGCTATTTAACCGTAGCCTTAATACAGCATATGTACCTGGACACTGGCATACAGCAACAGTAGTCCCACTCCACAAAGGAGGCACCTCTATAGACCCTGGTAACTACCGCCCCATAAGCTTAACCAGCCTGGTCTGCAACGCTATGGAAAGAATCATTATGGAACTCATAAACAGAGACATTGGGGACTTACAGACACTCGATCCCACCCAGTTCGGCTTTGTAGAGGGCAGATCCTGCCTTTTGAATCTGGTTGACCTTTTCAAATCAGTCACTAGAGCCATTGACGAGGGCACAGCGGTCCATACAGCCTACCTGGACTTGGCTAAAGCTTTCGACACAATACCCCACTCTGGCATCATATCATAGACATGCTCAACAGCTTAAATGTAAATCCATATGTCACAAGATGGGTTGCAAACTGGCTAACGGATAGAAACCCTAAAGTCAAAATCACTGGTGCCATGTCAGACTCAGAGCCAGTCACAAGTGGTGTCCCACAGGGCTCTGTCCTGGGACCCCCCATGTTCGGCATTTATTTCTCAGATGTGGAAGCAAACATGGGAGGGTAGTGGCTGACTGTGTTCAAAGATGACTGCATACTAGGTGCCATAGTCGATACACCAGCTGACACATACATCCTACATAAAGGCCTCACTGATACCGACAACTGGTGCTGGAGTCATGGCCTTAAACTGCATGCCAAATAATGTATAGTCATACCCTTTCGGACGGACAAGGTACCCACATATTATCATATAGACAGTAACCCACTGAGTACAGACAAAGTAATCAGAGACCTGGGGACACAAATCGATACTGACCTCTCATTTGACACCCACATTGCCAAAGTGGTTGGATAGACTTCCTACCTTGCCCACCTTATCATGAAGGGATTCACATCCAGATCAAAAGAGGTCATTGTACCCCTATACTCCTCCCTTATCAGGCCCATGACTGTGTACTATGCCCCATTTGGTATGTACCTCACCTGGCACTTGCAACAGCTAGGGGGACCCCATAAGTACCTCACCAGGAGGATCAAGGGTCTCCAGCAAATGTCATATGCTGCCAGACTAAAGAAACTCCTGCTCTATTCCATAGCATACCGCCTACTTAGAGGTGATCTGTGCCTGACGTACAAAGCCATGTCCAATTAGGAATTGATGGACATGTTCCACCTCGTAAAATCCAAATCCATCAGTACCACAACAGCTACAGATTTAAACCTCAGCACAAATATGAATAGGACATGCTGCAGGGACAGATCCATAACTCAGAGGCTTCCCATACTGTGGAACAGGATCCCATTTCATGTTAGGCAGAGACCCTCACTGACTCTCTTCATGTGAATTCTTGACGAGTGGATGGGAGATCATAGGTTTACACCAGGGGTCATCTCTGTGTCACTACTAGACAGAGGCACAGTAAACTAATGCTATTATGTACGGGGGGGTCTTCACTGTGTCACTACTATACAGAGGCGCAATTTTCTAAATCTATTCTATACACTGTCTGCAGATAGCCTAGTACTAAACTATGACACTGTGAAACACTATATGTCTATGTATTTCTACATCCCTCTCTATGTATACACATATCCATATTATATATATATATATATATATATATATATATGCATACATATCTCGATATACATACGTATACACATGATAGATATATATATATATATATATATATATATATATATATATATATATATATATATATATATACTCGTTTTTAGTTCCACATATGTATACACACAGTAACATACTGATGAACATCCATTACTGTACAACCTACTTGTACATTGAACTACAACCTACATTGCTATGTGCACATAGCTACCTTCACATACATATGTATGTAGAGCCTTCAGTGACAGTTGCAGTATGTCCCCGGCCCTATGCACATCTTCATATACATAGATACAGACCAATAACACATCTGGAGAGTTCACAGTATGTAGATTATTATACTAGTACTTTACATTACCTGTGTTTGTTGCAGCTGTTTGCATAGGCTTGCAGTTACTTGGCCTGCTGTCAGCCTCTTTGTTTTGTTGTTACTGTTTTTTTTTATTTTTTTATTTCTTTCTCTTTCTCTCTCTCTCTCTCTCTCTCTCTCTGTCTCTACCTCCAGAGGGTGCAATGAAAGTATTGCATGTGTGGACTGGGAGTACAGGATGCTTTTGTAGGTATCTGCACATGTCCATGTGATGGCCTCTGTACCAATTGTTAGCCAGTATTTACTAATTGCATGCAGCCTGTTGTGTAGTGATTGCAGTTATCACTGTGATTTCAGGACAGTGCTATAAAAAGGTCTGTTAGGTAGGCGTAGCCTTTTCAGATTATCAGGGTGGGGACCATGCTGGTTTGCTGTGGGCACTGTTCTGTGAGTGTAAGGGTTGGTATGTCTCTCATATTTCAGGCTGTGTTGTAGACACTGCAATGCATGTTGTTCTGTAAACTGAGTATTCCTTCCTCCAGTGTCCTCTTCTCCGTGTGTATGTAAACTGACACCTACGACTAGTAATACTGTGTATATGGGTGTGTGTGCTTTCCTGTGGGGATTGTGGTGTAACTGTTGTATAGCAGTGGCTCTTGCAATCTGTTGCTATGGCTTCAATATTTGGCCTTTACACTCACTCCTTGTATGCCTGCTAGGTGTCTTTCCTGTAATGTGTTGCTATGGCTTTCCTATTTTCCATTTACATTCACAGCTTGTAATGCTTGCTAAATCTGTTTGGGCAGCAATTCCCTATGTGTTTGTTGTAGTAGGGTGTTACTGCATACAGTGTGGTCTGGCCATGGTGTGGCCCTTGACACTTACAAGGGTATTTGATCATGCTGCTGAGCAGGCCTCAGATACTCTCAGGTGCATCTTTTATCAGCCTCATGGAATGGTACATATCAGTGGGATACTCCAATGAAATATTCTGATATTCTGCAGTTGTGACTGTGGGTTATTTCGAGCATATGTATTACTACACCATTTGTGATGTGCAAGTGGTGCATACTTTCAGTAATTCATAGTTACTATTGCATGTGTAGTTACACCTTTCTGCCTGCTGTTAGTACATTTGACAGGGTGTCAGTGGGGCACAGTTGACATTTGTTTTCACATCAGGGACATCCCTGTAACTCAGTCACAGTTGCTCTGTCTGGGCTCTTAACTATTCAACTATTGCAGTGTTTATCCTGCTCTGAGTATGTGCGTGGCTTGCCAGATGCTACTGTGACATTATTATCTAGTAGCTACCAACTAGCATGGCTGTTTCTCATCACACAGTACTATTTTACAAATCCACTAGATTTGACAGTAAATATACATGACATGCTTTGTGTACTAGTCTTGCTATATTCCCTTTACATTAATTCCTACTATTTTATGATATAAAAAAAAAAAAAAAAAAAAAAAAAAAAAAAATTTATATATATTTTGTTTTTTTTAACATTTGTATCTTCTAATTTGTGCCATTATCATCTTTGTATTTTTAATTTGGATGTATTATGACATTGATATGTCTATTTTATATCTTTTCCTGGAGCTTTTCTCCCCGGGCCTCTACTGAAAATGGACATGTATCCAGCTAGACTAGCCCGGTTAACAAATGTAAAATAAAATAAATAAAATAAATAAATAAATAAATATATTTCTTTCAGCACAATGTTCTTGTATAGCAGTTATGGCTTAGTGGTAAGTCATGCAGACTAGTGTTTCCAAGGTCCTGGGTTCGAGACTGACGGAGGTATTTTATTTTGCTGCTGAGAAAACTACAGGCCTTGTCATTCAGAGTGACTAAGGCACTTTTAAGCAGTTGTAAGCGGGTTAGCGCTGGTTTGCGCTGAGATCACGCATGCCCACTGCCGCTTAGCTTCGCGCACACATGCTTAGCTAAACGCACAGAAGCACAGTCCCGCTTACTACCGCTTACAAGTGCTTACTCTCGCGCACACCTGCACTATTTTCTTTTAAAGAAAAGAAAATGGGGAGATAGGAAAGTGGTGAAAAAGGGGGCACAAAGAGGGTAGGACAGTAGGAAAACAAGCTTGGGTTTTGTAGGAGGGATGTAGGAAAGGCCCATAGCTGGCCATTTCTTCGTCAGCAACAGCTGTGCATATGTTTGTAATTTGGTGTGAAATTTGAAACCTTCCACCCCTGAGAGAGGTGTGAGGACAACAATAATATTTGTTGTACAGCCAGTTGTAATTGCCAGTTTACATGTCCAGCAGACATGTGTGCAAAATGGGCAGCTATGTATGGGGCATAATTTTTTTGTGGGTACAGAGTGCCCTTTTTTTTTTTTTCAGGTGAGAGTGGTATGTCAGGTACAGGAAGTCGGTATAGCTGGGAAGGTAGGTAGGGGAGGTTAACAGACAAGACAAACAAGACACATACAGGGGTGGTGTATGACACATGTGGGGGAGTTACACAATTGACAGGGACAGATGTTTGGATATCTCGAGCCCGTGAGCCCACAGATGGCAACAGTGGAACTGAGATCCCCACCCATTGGCAGTTGCCACTGTGTCTTCACTGCCCAGGACGGGGCTGTGCTGGGGGCTGTGTAGGATGGGCAGCAGGCATGCCCGTGAGTTGTGCCACCCGTGCCTCAAGCTGGTGTAGGGGCCCAAGCACAGCGTGCCAGATCTGCCTACGCACCACAGTCCGGACACTACGGAGGGTGAGTGGATGTTCTCCTCTGGCCACGCTTGCAGAGGGGGGATGAGCCCCATCCCCTGCAGCGCTTCCACCCGCAGGTGGCACAGGGCCACCAGAGGAGGGTCCGGCCTGGGCACTACTGCCAGGTGCACTTGCCAGCTGAGGTGGGAGAGATGGGTCCGCTGGAACCCGCCTTCCCTGTCGTCCTATGTTTTGCATTATTTAATGACAGTTTGGGTTAGTAATGTGCAATACCATTCACAATTAGTTGTAACAGCATGCATTAGTATTCCCATTAACCAAACACCCATAAATTCAAGCCGTTGAACAGCAAGCATAACACATGCATAATTTGAACAACAATACACAATCCAACAACATGCAGGGTTGAGTGATGGCAACAGGCCATCAGGTTTGGATGTATGAACAGGGCACATGCATCAACGTACATGCAAATATGTATGAACCAACAGGACAACTGTCCAGGTGAGTTAATTGTGAATACACATACCCATTTCACGTGGAATGGATTATTTGTGGTTATAGGGTAGGGTGAAGAAATATTTCATTAACAACTTCAAATACCTATACATATGCTGTACATTTCTTCTAGCTGCAGATATATACACACTACAGGTCTGACTACAGTTTCCTATGTGTAAACTTATGCATGTTGGTGATAGGAATGTTACTGCTACATCAATATACATTTCATTTTTATTCATACACATTCATATCTGGCTCTCTTCAGCTACATCATCCTGCTACATTTGCTTTATCTGGCTCTAGACAACTGTGGATGTTTGGTATTTTATACAACCATACTATCTGCATATTGCAAACTGAGAGCAACATATCCAGATTTTGGGACACACATTCCAGTTTCAGTACTTTATTCCACACATTTTGCTGTTTGGTTGTGCCTGTCACATTCATTTCATTCTGTACTGACTGCAGTATACTTTATTCAGGAGTTATTACAACTTTATTGATGGATTCATACCTCTTTTTCACACTCTCACTTGTTTTATTTTTACAATTCAGGATGGTACTTAATTCTAGGCTTTATTGACATGTTTTACTTGGTTATAACAATCCTTTCCAGCAGTCTCACTTGTGTCATGTTTCAGAATTTAAACGGGGATATATTTCACACATGTGTTTTACTCAGCTTGTGTAGCTGTAATTTTCAGCCTGCTGCAGGTTATGCACTATTATATTACAGGTGGAACATCTTTATTTCAGACTTGTTTCATTTTTATTTTTGGATTACAGGCTGCATCACACTTATGTAATCACACAGTACTAGCAGAATCTCTCTTACACTGTTACTTGCACTTTATATTAATAGGTGACTACACTGCACTCTTTTGCAAGCTGTCATACTTATATTTTTTAACAGTTACAGGGAGAGAATTACTAACCTGCCTGGTGGCGCAACTGCACAAGCCTATCGGCATAGGCTCGACGATTCGCGGAACGGACACCTGCAGCTGTAATATAAATGAAGTAATATTGGAATACACATCTCCATAATATCAGCTAGGTTAACTTTCTACATAAATAATTACATGTATCTTACTCAGTAGTGGGGCATTGGGCATTTGCCGGGCCTCCTGGATCCAACGGTTCAGTTGGTCCTGCTTCCGTCTCTTCAGGTCCGCATGGTGGTGACAGACCTGTTCACCAGTCCTTGGTATTCCTGTGGCACTGGTGAGATCATGTGCCAACCGGTCCAATGTCTCAGCCCTATATGCTGGCCCTGCATGAGTTGGGCCTCATGATCATGGACGAGGAGCCAAACCATATATTTGGACTCCTCAATGCCCCACCTCTGTGCTCGGAAGCAACTACCCTCTCCTACGCCTGCCATCCTGACTGCAAATCGGTTCCACAATCAGTTATGCTGTGTATTCCCACCTATGGTGCTTATATATGCCGTTTTTCCCGCACTTATCTGTGATTGGCCATTTTGGAAATGTATCAGCTTCACAAAACCTGCTTTGTCATGCTTCTCTTTCCATTCATTCCTATATATATGCTATTACTGCATTTCTAAGAGCAACTGTCATGGCTTAGTGGTTCAGTACTTTGACTATGGTGCATGGTATCCTGAGTTCGAGCCTGGCCATTGCTTTTTATATTTTATGACTGTCTACACAGGCTAGGAGGTGTGTCTGTGTAAAGGCAGTTTTGATACAGCTTGCTCAACGTTGCCTGTCGGTTAGCTTGTTGGCGCGGTGCGCAGCTCCGCGCAAACGGGTCACGCTGGTTTACGCACCGTTTGGCTGTCAGAACGCATATTACGCTCAGCTCAGCTACGGGCACACAGTTTCAGCGTGTTAGAACTCTGCTCAACCCCGGGCACTCATTTTACACCTGTTAAACCACTGCTCACCTAGGGGCACTCATTTTACACCTGTTAAACCACTGCTCACCTACGGGCACTCATTTTACACCTGTTAAACCACTGCTCACCTACGGGCACTAATTTTACACCTGTTAAACGACTGCTCACCTATGGGCAGATATACTCAGCTTGTTAGAGTGTAGCTCAGCTATGGGCACTTCTGACATTTGTTTTTTTTTTTCCACACATTTCTTCATAATACATGGCCCATTTCATTACATTTTACATAAAAATAATTTTATACATGTACATATATGTCAGGGAATTGTTTCGTGCTTATTTCACTAGGATTAAAAATTGATGCTGTGGGGGCTCGAACCATGACTGCCTCCTCTTCAGCTGATGTCTCTACCTCTACGCTATTGCTTCTTGGCTTACTTTGCATATTTAGATCTTATATGCTTTTCCACTGACTGCCAACTGTGGCTTAGCGACGGGCACGCATGCGCAAACGAGCGCACTCACGGGCAAACATCTTTAAAAGTTATAAAAAAAATATAACATGTTCATTTTTACATTTTATGTTAATAGTCTGTGGGGGCATGTATTGTGTTGTGCTTACTGACATTTACACGGACTCTGTCGTGGGGGTTTACTTTCGGGACTGTTACTCTTCTGGGGGCGTGTCCATTTGCAGGGCTCACCCTACGGACACGCCCCCTACTGTCTTACACAGACCGTGTTAGCCTTGGGTGTGAATCAACATGCCCTCATGAATATGCATGGCATGCTGACATCACACCGTTTAACTGCAGCCTCCGTGTAAGCCTTGTAACTCTTACACAGAGGCTTCGTGAATCCTGCCCAATGTCTTTTGGCTTTTCCCAGTTGGGGGTTCGCCACAGCGGAACTCTGGTCCACTAATGATTGACAGTGGATTTTTTACGGTGCCAAGTTGCCAGCCCAGCGCGCAACCTTCAAAGAAGGCACATCCATTCATGCACGCACCTACCTACATGTCTTTAAACGTCACTCGACCATGGGGAGGACATGCAGACTCCACACAGAAGGTGCTCCAGCCGGGAATCGAACGGGAGAGCCTCTTGCTGTGAGAACCATTGACATACAACTACTCAAACAATAAACAAAGACCAAAGCATTTACTTGAGCTCTACTGACCCATTCCCTTGTAGTCTCACCTATCAAAAATCCTCAAATTTGTTCTCGCAACACAGAATGTTTGGAAGAGTACATACTGTCATTTCAACAGCATTGTTTCAGAACAGGCCACAGTATGATTGCTTTTTAGTATTCCTTATAGATAGAACATACAAGTCAATGGACTTTGACCTCCTAATAGGGGAAGTGTTCGTTGATTTGACTAAGCCATTTATATGTGTATCTTTTAGTAGATTGCTGAGTGAACTAATGGAAATGGGCTAAATGTAATACTTTACACTGGTTCTACCACTGCCATGATAACAAGACTGAAGCTGATGAAACATTTTTTCCCTTAGAGTACATTCAGCTTTGTCTCAATGAGTGTACTGGGATCTCCTCCTTTCACAATTATTTGTTTATTACAGTACTATTTCTCTTTGTTTCTGTAGAGTGAAGATGATGCATTTTTCTGATGGCTTAGCAATCTTGACCATTATCATTCTACGGAATAATTAATAAACAGAGCTCAGATGATTTTGAAATAGACTGCTAATGGTGTCTGAATAAAAGCTGCTATTACATTTTGTAAAATGTTTAACTTACTGCATAACTGTATTGTTAACTTGACTGATTAACACCTTTGTTTTATTTTCTTATCAAATATCTGAACTTTGTGTAATTTGAATGTCTGTCTTATATTTTTTGTGCTTTGTACTGGTGCTTACCTCCCCAGCCTTGGGTTTAAAAGGGGCAAAATTGTCTAGTCAGATTAGCCTAGTAGTATATATATATAAAAATGCGTGTGTGTACGTGTGTATATATATATATATATATATATATATATATATATATATATATATATATAAAATAGAAAGTTAAATGAAAATAAATATATAAATAAATATTTCTGATTCTGTGTGGCACAGGCACATCCTCAGACTGCAGCATTCAGTGATGTATTTCAGGTGACTACTTTTTTGCCTCACAAATGTTTAGGAGTCTGGTTTGAACACCTTACTAAAATTTGCTTGTCACAACAAATAAAGCTGAAGCTGTAGTTGGAGCATAACATTAAGTCTGCATAACATTGTCTCTATTTTTTAAAAGACGATCTTGTGTTGCATTGTACTAATTCCCATGTTGACATAAATAGTTCATCTTATTACTGTGTTCCCTGCAATTTGTTCCCTTGCAGTTCAGAGTGCTATTATAGGTTCATAGGTTCATACTAGGCTATCTGCCCTAGGGCATTTATAAGCCTAGCCAGAGTGTGTTTGGCTTTCTTCACCCATTTTAAATGAATTTTGCTAAGCCCTTTTTCGAAGTTAGTATACTGTGCCTCTGTCTAACAGTGACACAGAAGTGATACCCGGAGTAAACCTACTATCTCCCATCCACTCATCAAGATTCCTCTTGAAGAGAGTCAATGAGGGACTCTGTCTAACCTGGACTGGGATTTTATTCCAGAGTGAAGGGAGCCTCTGGGTTATGAATCTGTCCCTCCAGCATGTCCTATTTATTTCAGTGCTGAGGTTCAAGTCTCTCGAGCGCGTAGCTCGATGGGATTTGGATTTTCTGAGGTGCAGCATGTCCATTAATTCCGGGTCGGACATGGCTTTATATGTCAGGCACAGATCGCCTCTGAGCAGGCGGTATGCCACTGAGTAGAGCTGGAGTTTCTTTAACCGGGCAGCATATGGCATCTGTTAACAATATATATATATATATTTACAATATATGTAGCTTGGTATATAACCTCACACTCAGAGAGCACTGCTGCCTTTGCTTAGAAAGGGCACATTTTCTACCAGAGAGTCTGAGAATAAATGTATTCCCTAGTTAACTGCTATAGTTAAGACCACTGTCCTTCTCTTTGGAGAACCTTGTAGTAAAAATTTCACTGAGCCACTGTTCTCCTTAACCTCCTCACGTATCAACCTTATTACTACACATACATCCCTGGTATACAGAAGCTGTGCATTCTCTGTTGTTGGTCAAGATTTCCAAAATGCCAATGTTCAACCGGAGAAGGAATGAGGTTTGAGGAAAGGCGGGAATTGAGCTATTTACATAATGTTGGACTAAATTAGAGTTGTTGTAAAGAACGAAAACATACATGAAATGTATAATGTATATAAATGAAAAAGAAAATAATATGGTTTGTTTTGGGGTTTTTTCCTGTTATTGTGCGCATGCTTATGACTTGGGTGATAATTTAATAAGTGTTAAAAAATAAAAGATTTCTGGAATGCAGTCTCCATATAAAAAGGGAAGCTCAGGGATGGACTGCGTATATATCTCAACTAATGTTCTACCAATATGAGAAACCTAGTGTCAGTGTTTCTCTGTGTTAGAAGGGTGCCGGAACCATTGAGCGATGGGGAGGGAGAGACCCCCCTCCACTTTTACAAGGCCATTTTCTCTTGTTTAGCCCCCGTGGCTGTGGTAGCAAATAAAAGAAAAAACTCTATGGTGGTGTTTTTAAGGAGGACCAGATAACCCATGTGTGCATCATGGATTTACACCAAACACAGTCCATGCTTAGGAGAAAAATTTTAAACTTCTGTTGCCTGCCAGTTGCCCGTACAGCTCTTAAGGAGAGTGTGTTTCAGGCACAGCTGTCGGTTAAGGAGATTTTTCAGATATATGCTTATGCTGCATGTTCAGAGATGTTGATTTTGTGTGTGTTTCTGATATATGCTGCTGCTGCTGCTGGCTGGGGGGATTTTCTGTATGGTTCTGATGGGTTTACTTCAGCAGAACGACCTGTCACTAACCTGACTCCCACTTGGCTGAGACGATAGGACTGACAACTTCAGAAGACCCACATCCGAAACACTGACGTTTCACTCGAGGTAAATAACTGCCTGGCCATCCAGAATAAAAAATGAAACCAAACAAAACTAAACACACCGATGTGGGGGGCTCCCCCCCCAACTAAATATACCAACTCTGAGATTGCACTACCGTGGGGGGTAAGGGGCAAAGTTCAACAGGATGGCCAAGTGGTTACTTACCGCCCATGAAAAGTCAGTGTTCCAGATGTTGGTCTTCTGATGTTGTTCCTTTTAGCTCTGCAAAGTCATTGTCAGGTAAGTGAGAGTTCGATCTACCTAAGTAGACCCATTTCTGATATATGCTGCTACTGGCTGGGGGGATTTTGTGTGTGTTTCTGACATATGCTGCTGCTGGCTGGGGGGGGGGGTTGTGTGTGGGTGTGTGTATGCCCCAGTATGGTATACCTGGTGGTTAGTGTTACTCAGGCTCAAACCCTGTACCTTCGGTACAAGAAACAAGAGCCTGAATTCTCTACCCTACTACCACTTGTGAATCAAGTAGTAGAGTGAGGATTTTACAAGGAGCTGAGAGCTTCAGGCAAAGAGAAGCTTAGTGCTGCTTATGCCAAGTCTGTTTGCGTTGTTAGTATCACAACAGGTAGTAAACTTGCTTTTGATGCAGAAGGATGTGGGTTCTATTCCCCACAGTATGCAGATGGATTGTTGATAATGTACTGTGTTGTACTTTAAAGGGAGTGGATGCTGCAGTCCTGTGAATGCCCTCCTGTGGAAGAGTTACCTAGTAACTATGAACCTGTTATCAGTTTGCCATCCATTCCCTATTGCAATATTACTAGTTTATCATTTTTTTAATGTAACATTGGCAATTTATTCTTCAAGGGCAACAGGCTCTTTATTTGTAGATGAAACAATGAAATATAAAGTTGTTTGCAAGCAGCAACTTCTTAGTTACAGACCCCTTTAATGTGTAATTATTTAGATTACTTTACTTCTGCAGAGATTTTGCATATTTACTGATATTGGTGGATTGTAATGACAGAAGTTTGAGTGGTCTTTTATGGTTGAAATTTTCTGAAATTAGTAGTTTTGTCATTATTGGTTCATGCATTTTGTTTCATTGCTTACTAGAAGACTGTTCAAAACTACAAATTTAAAACACATTCTAACAATTGGTGCTGTATTATACAAGGAATATAATTTTAATACAATCAGGAAGGTAAATCAAAGAATGCATACATGTATGCATGGCCCTAAAAATGTGTAAGGAGGCTATGGTTTGAAAACTGGCCAGAGGTAAGCTTAGTCCTCCACTGGCCAGATGCAATATGAATGTGAGTTGACATGCCATTTCAATGAATGTGAGTTTCAAGGGCGGAGAAGTTTACTGCTCATGCTAAGTCTGTTTTCATTTCGAGACTATATTGTTTCTTTAGCAAATGGCTCAGTGTTTGTGCTGTTTTATTTCAATTTCTGTAATAATTGTAGAAGTAAATATGAAAGCAGTATGCACACTGACAGGTTTGAACAGTGTTTATGGTAACTGAGGAGAAATAGCCAAGTAATGGAACACTGGAGTGGCTGGGGAGGGGGCTGCTGCTGGAATGTCAGGTGTTTATAGACTGTCCACATTCAAATGCAACTTGGATCTAAGGTTGGGTAATAGAAAATGTACTGCAAGATTGGCCCTCATGCCACTAATGGATAGAGGCAGTTCGTGAATGCTGCATCCCTTACATGGGTCCCCTCAAATTATCTATGATATGATCTCAGTTATTCTCACTAGGGCTAATGCAGAATTATCAGCCATGGGATAGGTAAGACCAATCAGGAAATGTTAATTCAAGCACCAACAGGGAAATTGGCTAAGCTTAAAATGTCCTTTAAGTGAACCTATGTTGTGGTAGTAAATAGTTTTTAAAAAAAAATGCCCATTTTAGATCACTAAGTGCCCCTCTCACCCTCCGCCCCCCAGTCTTCAGCAGCTTCCGGCACCTATGCTGTGTTACCTAGTTTAATGAATGTGTTGTATGTTTTTATGTGCATAGCATTCCTGCTCCCCTGTGAACATGCTGGTTTAGGAACTGACATAGTATTTGACTGTGAGTCTTTATAAATACTTCAGTAACTTTTCAGGGGTGATCCAGGAGCACTGTCTGCTTACTTGAGTTACTCAGACACACAGTATAGTATGCAAATGGAGTTGATGAAACCAAGTACCCTACCCTTGACTATAGGAAACAACTCATTACATCTCATAGCTTTAATCTTTGACACTGTTATGCCACAGTTGGGTTTGACTGAGGCCCATTTATGTTTTAATAAGTTAATGACAGTGCTTTTAAAATATTCCACCTTGGGTTGTATCTGCTTTCACTGGTGCCCTGCATAGTTAATATGCTTGTTTTGTTTCATTCTGCAATGGACCCTTTCATTAATCTTTAATCCTGCCTTAAAGGCTCATCTTTCATTCCTCATTACCAGAGGCAATTATTTATAAACCTGTCTTTTCCTCAACAGTTGAAAGTGACACAGTATATTTGTGGCCATCATTAGAAATGAGAGCACTTTTCATCTTGCAAGTTGGTTTATACCATCTGTTTTATTAAAAGAAGTCTGCCAACACAGGCAAAATAAAAATATAGACTGTTTTGAGTTACTGCATAGCAAAATAAAATGGATACGTTGTTTTGTTTATACTTTTGCTTGCCTTGCCTTTGGGTTAAAAAATAATGATCGCCGATTTTAACAAATTAAAAATTCAGAAACTTTACCTTCAGACATCAATAAACCATCATTTTCTCCTTACTAATTTGGGCTTAAGCAAAGTACAAATCTGCCTTTTCCTTCTTTCCTTTCTTCTGCCTGCCTCTATTTCTTTCTACTGAGGGAAAAGTTTGGTATATTCCACTGTCAGATTTTGAGTGGGAGTTTGAGCTGAAAAATCTTAAGAGATTCCCTAGATCAGCTTATCCCTTTCATCACACTTTTTAATCACCTCTTCAGCAGAGGGGCCAAAAACTAAATCTATATCCAAGGGAGAATTTATATTGAAGGTTCTGAGAATGCAGCCACACAAACCTCCTTAAAATAGTACCAATGGCTATATCCATGGAATCACTATCAACAGAGTCACACACACACACACACACACACACACACACACACACACACACACACACACACACACTGAAACCAATGAGTACCGACCCATGCAGTAGAAGAAACTAAGTTATTTAAAACAGCTTTTTTCTTTGCAAGAAGAAACTGTAGCTAAAACATTCCATATACTTTCACAATTCGTCAGGACAAACTTTAAAATATGAGCCTGACAGTTTAGAAATCTGATAATCAAAGTTGCAGAAGTATATACTTTTTTCCTATACATATAAATAATTTTCACGTTCTTAAGTGCTTAACAGCAGTGGTGTCAGTTAAGGCTGTAACTGCTTGGTCAGGCTTGGGAATAGTATATAAAAATTTAAAAGACTGAGGAACCTTATACATCCTAGCTACCTTTTTAGGGGCAGCAAGCTGACTATCAGGAAAATTGCAGACAGTAAGATGCACATCCACTAAACCACACAGGACAAGAAGAATGGGTGTAGGTTCTATAAAATCCTTCTGTAATAACTCATAGTATTTTCTGAGGGACTGAAAACCTCAGTGTTCTCCCACTGAAGACACTGGGACATTCTGTTAATGGACTCAGAGAAAGAGGAAACCTCCACAGGGAGAATCAGAAACTGAGCACTCCTCTGAGTCTGAATCAGAAGTCTGAGGACAAAATCCTGAATCCATCCCTGCATCTTTGTACAAGAAAAGAGGAAACACTCTCTTTTGTTTACCATATACTAATTTGCAAGAAAGATCAATAGCGTAAATTAAGTTCTGAATCAGTCCCAATAAACTACACCTATCCAAAGAAATTTGAGGAGGGGAAGGTACGTGCTTGGTTTTCTGTTCCTTTTTTAACAGTAAAATGGGACCTGCCATGTTATTAATGACTGCAGCTTCTTCCCCAGGGATGGGCACAGCTTTCTTTCACAACAGAGAAACCTTCCCTGTTCCCTCTCCCAAGATGGACAGGAGTAGTTCCCCCTTGTCCACTGAGGGGACTCCTATGGCTGCAGAGGACATGATTAATCCCCGATCCATAGTGGCTGTAGGTGCTACACCAATGGAAGCTGGGGTAAAAGATGTGTGGTCTAAGAAGGATTTTTTTCCCTCAAAGTGAACTTATCTGCCCAGCAAAGGAAAGCAAAAGCCTTCCTTCAATACTCAAGTGCCCCATAGGAGCAATAAAATTGTCAGTGAAAATCTGAATTGAAATGGTACATTTTATTGATTTTCAACATAGAAAATACTTGTTTAACAAGAACTTCTAATCTGCTGATACAATGATGCATCGGGCCTGTTTAAGAATCTTTGTTTACAGGTTTCTGGTTATTATCATAAATAACCATAATAAAACAGTCAATCAGGAGAAAATCATATGTAATAATTATTGAAAGTGTAATCTGTTTTAGCCTTGGCTGTTTATTAAAGATTTGAAGCTCAGCATGGATCTCTTGATACATCTGCACAGCTCAGCTCAACTTGTACTGAATGGGTCGAATGTCACTGTCCATTATGTCAGTGAATGTGCTAGAGAAAGAATAAAACAAAATTGCTACGGTGAGGTAATACTTTTAAGATTAGTATATAGCTGCATTTTGGTTTTCTGCAGCATTCCCCTTCCTTACTGTAGGCAACCGAAATTTGTTGAAAATACAATATTATACAATTTTATATTGCAACCAATAAAACATTATGTAAATTGGCAGGTGAAACACCCTATAACCATGACTGGCTTGTAATTTTCCCTCATGAGAAAAGAGTATTACATTAGGATAAAGCAAAATGTCTCTAATAGTGAATATGGCCAGTCTATAATGTCTACAGAATAAAACTAAACTGGGTTGCTTATATGGTTTCCTTGAATATGAAACTGCAAAAGGAAATCCTTTGAGGCATTGTAGTCTCCTGTAAAAGACTGCATTATCCATGAAATGCTTGAAAATCATTGAACTTACTTGTTAAAAAAAAAAAACTGCAGAGAGTGGAACTTGAAAATTCTTAACAGATTTTACAAGGCAGACAAACATAAGCTAATGTTTCTGTGGTGGTATTTAAATGGAAAGAAGACGGTAGTTTTTGCAGGCTGGTTATCTATATTAGCAGTAACATTTAGTGGTGTGTGTGTGTGTGTGTGTGTGTGTGTGTGTGTGTGTGTGTGTGTGTGTGTGTGGTAAGACGGTTTAGAACTGATGCACTTGACATAACTGCTGTATGTGGGAAATCTCATGGCAAACCCGTAGATTATTCAGTGGAATAGTTTTGAAAGCTGTAATTGGCAGCTATTTGGTAGTTTATGACAGAGGATTAAGACTGTCAATCTTACTAGCAACAGCTTCTGTTGATGGTGAGTAGATTAGCCAGTTACAGGGAATAGTTTCATTATTGCCTTTTTCTTAATATACAGTTCAGGACTGAAATATCATGCACCATCAGTATGTATCCTTTTTAGGAAGAAAAGTCTGTGGAAGTATTTTGTATTCTGTTGTGAGAGAAGTATTCCCTCAAGTTTTCTTAGACAGTATCCCTCTCAGCTGGACCATGAAAATTGCTAATCATAACATCTTCCATTGGTTTCTCAGCAGTTGTTGGTCTCAATATAAAAGAGGTAAATTTCGGTGAACTCTGAGGATCTTGTATTTGTTCACTTGTCACCGAAGTTAAACCTCCACTTTCAGTACTGGCAGCATCAGACCCAGTAGGTGCAGTGCTGATACTTTCAAAGACTTCTTGGCTAGTTACATTGTACTCCATGGCCCTGCTCGACCCTGCCATCTGAACAGGTGCAATGGATTCAAATCCTTCACTGGTGGAGCAAGTTGGCAATGCAGACTGTGGGTGCAGCTGATGCGCGGTCTTGCGCACAGAGCAGCATCGGGCAGCGTCGCTTAAACAGGTTGAAAGTATTCCCGGCTCCACAAAGTCTGCTCTTCACTTTTTCCCTTAGAACTGCTCTAAATCTCTAATTAAGCACTCTATTCTCATTCTAAAGCCCTGCACTTGCTCGTATAAGTAATCTCATAGGTAAACAAAAATTAAAGCACTACATCCTCTTATACTCCCTCTAAGCACTTGCTCCCTATTGGTTCTTTCTGATCAGTCAATAAGTAGTTCCCTATATTATTCAGGCATGTCCAAAGGTCAGTTTCGAGTTTACTCTCCAGTCCAGCTGGTGAATCTGGGAATCTTGAGGCAATGTTACAACTGCCTTATGTATACAGACCACCCTCTCCTCCTCCCAACAAGCTCAAATATATGTGAGAGATGCAACTATATAGCCAAACTGGAGGCTAAGCTGTCTCAACCCAGTATTGGCACAGCCTGTCAGGAGGAGAAGGTAACCACACACACCACAAATCCAGTCTCACATAGACCTATCGCATCAGCAAACCAAACACATAAACACACAAAAACATACTCGGAGGCTCTAAATAAAAATCTGCCTAAGCAGCAGAGACCTCCAAAGCAGACATCCAAGCAACACCTACCACAAAACAATATCCACGTAGCACATAGCTCATAAAGTCAGTGTGCCACACAGTCACAGCCCTTAAGGCTAAACAACACAACTAATACACTTGTAATAGGTGACTTTATTGTCAGACACACTGACGTCCCACTCACCAGGCTGAACAAGGAGAAGGTCACTGTAAGCTGCCTGTCGGGTGCCAGGATCTGCCACATAAGACAAGCACTCAGGTCACTCCAAAGCAAGTACAAGTATGACTCCGTCATTGTCCATGCTGGTGTGAATGACCTGAGATGTACCTCCCTGGACTACATGAAAAAAGACATACAGGAACTCTTTGATCATGTAGCCCAGGCCGGTATGACCCTGACCTTAAGTAGCATCTTACCCTCACCAATAATGATGTCACAGTATAAAGACAAAATGATCAATTTTAACAACTGGCTAAAGTATTGGTGTCATTCAAAGGGGATCCAATGTCTTATCAGCCTGGGATGACATGCTCGACAAGCCACAATGCTTCGCTAGGGACGGCTTGCAACTGTCACCCCTGGGTTTTCGAATACTGGCAAAGGCTCTTGCCTCCCCCATAGTGCCTTTTTTAGGCAAGGCTCAAAAGGCAAACCCACCCCCATAGACAACACAAAGAAAAAAAAAACTAAGGGTAATGCTGCTCAACGCCAGAAGACTAAACCTCAAGATGCATGCATTCGAGACTCCCCTCAGTATGGAGAATATCGATATCTGTGCAGTAACAGAAACCTGGTTCAAGGCTCCCGAGAGCACCCCAGCACTAACAGGCTATACTTCATATCATGTCTTCCGGCGCCAAAACTCGGACAGAACCACAAAAGGAGGGGGAGTATCCATATTTATTAAAGATACCCACACCTCCAGGTTAGTGGCACTGCACGAAGCATCGGAGACCATCCATGTGCAACTAACAGTGGGCAAAACTGCCTTTCAGGTTGTAGCCTGCTACAGACCACCCTCCCAAACACAGGAACCTTACTCGGCTTTCCTGAGAACACTGGAGAATATGAAGGTCTCTCCAAACACTATTATATTGGGTGACTTCAACTACCCAAACATCGATTGGGAAAACTACTCAAGCCCAAACACCCTCGCCCAACGGTTCCTAGAATTTCTAAACTCAAATGCTATGGAACAACTGGTCACCACTCCCACAAGAGGGGAAAACATATTGGATCTGGTCATCACCAACATGGGGTCTCTATGTTCCACACCAGAGGTATACCCCTCATTGGTAAGATTAGACCATAAACAAATCTCACTGGACATCCATATTCCGTCCCCACTCCTAGCCAAGGAAACCACGGTGAAGAACTTTTCAAAAGCAAACTTCACACTTCTCAAAACTGAGGTGGAATCTTTCAAAGCCCCTGGGCCAGTGGAAAATATGGCCCAAAATGCAGAATCCTTTACAAAAGCATTCTATGGACACCTATAGGAATGCATGGAGCATGCTATCCCATATAAAACCAAGACTCACTCCTCCAAAGGCAGGAGACCTGTCTGGTGGACCCCAGCCATAAATAAGCTGTACAACAGAAGGAGGAAAGCTACTACATGACAGAGCAAAGTCCCAAAAAGGGAAGGCATCACTGATCAGTACTAGCAAGAAACTACGAATCCTCATAAAATCATCTAAGGCCAGCTTCGAAAGAAAAATTGCACAAGACACTAAAGATAATCACAAAGCCTTCTTTAGTTATGTCAGAAACCTGGGAGGCAACTCCCAGATATGCTCTGAGTTAGTACAAAATGACAGAAAATACACTGAACCCACAGACATTGCCAACATCCTGGCAGAAAGGTTCAGTGCAAACTCCCCCCCCCTTCCCCCCCAAAAGAGCAGATGACTAACCCAACAGAGGGTAGCCTTCCTGAGATCACAGATGCACAGGTGAAAGCTGCCTTCTCCAAAGCAAAAAATACAGCATCAATGGGACCAGATGGTGTCCCAGGCTGCATCTTACACGAGCTCCAAGAAGAACTAAACCCTCATATAAAGTCACTGTTCAATCTCAACCTTACTACAGGATATGTTCCCAAGGAATGGCGTACAGCAACAGTAGTCCCACTCCACAAAGCTGGTGCCACAACAGACCCCGGAAACTATCACCCTATAAGCCTGACTAGCCTGGTCTGCAAAGCTATGGAGCGTATCATCATGGAAATCATAAACAAGGACATTGGGAACCTCCAGACACTGGATCCTACCCAATTCGGCTTCGTTATGGGCAGATCTTGCCTCTTGAACCCGGTCGACTTCTTTGAAACAGTTACCAAAGCCATAGATGAAGGGAAGGTAGTCCACACAGCCTACCTGGACCTCGCAAAAGCCTTCGACACAATACCCCACTCGGGCATCATAAATAAGCTCACCAGTTTAAATATCAAGCCCTATGTCACAAGATGGGTTGCAAACTGGCTCAGGGATAGAACCCACATGGTCAGAATAGCAGGTGCCATGTCAGACTCTAAACCAGTTACAAGTGGTGTCCCACAAGGCTCAGTCCTGGGACCTCTCTTGTTCGGTATATATTTCTCCGAGGTACAGGCTAACACGGGTGGACTATGGCTGAGCAAGTTCGCAGATGACTGCAAACTGGGTGCTGTAATCGACTCTCTGACTGACACAAGCATCCTCCAAAAAGGTCTCACAGAGATGGATAACTGGTGCCAGAGCCATGGCCTAAAGCTAAATGCCAAAAAGTGCATAGCCATCCCCTTTGGGAAAAACAAAGTGCCCACAAATTACCACATAGGTGGTAATCCATTAAGTACGGAAGAAGTAATTAGGGACTTGCGGTCCCAAGTAGATAGCAATCTCTCCTTTGACAATCACGTTGCCAAAATGGTAGAAAGACCTTCTATATAGCCCACCTTATCATGAAAGGGTTCACATCTAGATCAAGAGAGGTCATTGTGCCCCTCTACTCATCACTTATCAGGCCCATAATTGAGTACAATGCCCCATTTGGGATGTACCTTACCCGACACCTTCAGCAACTGGAAAGACCCCAAAAGTATCTCACCAAGAGGATCAAGGGGCTCAAACAGATGCCCTATGCAGTTCGGCTAAAGAAACTCCAGCTCTACTCAGTTGCGTACCACCTACTCAGAGGTGATCTGTGTCTGACATATAAAGCCATGTCCAACCCAGAATTAATGGACATGCTTCACCTCAGGAAATCCAAATCCCTTAGAGCTGCACACTCCAGAGACTTGAACCTCAGCACAGAAATAAATAGGACATGCTGGAGGGACAGATTCATATCCCAGAGGCTCCCCTCACTCTGGAACAAAATCCCAATCCATGTTAGGCAGAGCCCCTCACTGACCCTCTTCAAGAGAAATCTTGATGAGTGGATGGGAGATCGTAAGTATACCCCTGGGATCTCTTCTGTGTCTCTGCTTGACAGAGGTACAGTAAACTAACCTTAAAAGGGCTACCTTCTGTGACCTACTATACAGAGGCACAGTCAAATAATCTAAAAGGGTGGTGAAAGCCAAACACACTCTGGCTAGGCTTATAAATGCCCTAGGGCAGATAGCCTAGTATCAACCTATGAACCTATAAGACACTGAAGACCTTTGACTCAGAAAAGACTGCATGAATACCATCTGTTTTTTTTTTTTTTTTTTTTGGTTTCTATTTCTTCTTCTCTCTTCTTCCTTTTAGCAGCTCCAGATGCATGCTTATGCATTATGAAAGTGCTCTTCCAAGTACTGGTATCTTTTGTTCTATGTATCTGTGCTGTGTAATGTTGGAAAGTCCTACTACCAATATATATCTGAACCTGTCAATAAAATAAGAGGTGAATGACATGCTAAAGTACATTTCATCACTAAAAATGTTTAAATCATTACTTAACTCATTTTTCAAACTACAGCATTCACCAACAGTTAACCTACAAGTCTGAAACTATTCACTATCATTAACTCAGCCCTATGTGTGGCAAATGCATAATCTGAGATTAGAGGCAGTATTGCAAACAATTTAAGATTAGGATCTTTATCTTAATCAACAAAAAAGCCGCTTTAGTAAAATAAAATTGCAGTATTTATTTTTAGCCACAATACATGTGTAGGTGGTATCAAACCAGGTGCAAACTAGCTCAGTACGATAGTGGAGTTGCAAAACCCACCCTAAAACTGAAACGTGAAAACCCTAAGCATGATCAACTATTTTGGCAAGTTTGCAGCAGAACTTTCTAATGCACTATGACCTTTAATATACTTTTTTAAAGAAAGTATGTTGTGGTTTTAAGGACATGCTTAAGCTCAAACATTCACCCCCCCCCCGCCAATCTCACTGAATAGATGGTTGTGAGAGCAGATCCTACTTGCTTTGGTCTATGTCTGAACATGTGAAAAATTCTCCAGATACTTATTAGGTATCAAG
Organism: Protopterus annectens; assembly: GCF_019279795.1. Taxonomy (NCBI): domain Eukaryota; kingdom Metazoa; phylum Chordata; order Ceratodontiformes; family Protopteridae; genus Protopterus; species Protopterus annectens. The sequence goes on from NC_056729.1 coordinate 1,345,424,196, forward strand.
TTTCCATCTTCACATTGACTATAGACCACTAGGTGCACTATGCAAATTGTACAATCCTGACAAACTGCTACCAAGGTACAAATACATAAAAACAGATCTGGCACCCATAACTAAAACATACAACTTTAATAACTAGTAAAACAACAAACAGAAGATGAGCAGAGATAAGCTCTTTCATAATAAGTGCTTCATCAGATCTACAGTCTGTTCTAAAAACACTCTTTTTAAAGCAAAATACACAAATCAAGGAGCAAAATCAATTAACAATATCAGGGATGTAATCTCCTTGCTTTTAGAGCTGGTTTTAAAGCCATAACCATATGCAAGCCTGGAAACTTATCTGACTGCAATGTTGCAGTCCATTTTGATTCAGCCAACTCAGTCGCATTTATTAAATCACATCCCCTAACATTTGGTTCAACCACCTGAAGGGCCATAATAATAAATGAATGCCCTGTATTTCCTTCAGTATGTTTAAACAGAGCATTAGATGGATTCTTTGACCTGATATCCTCTATGTTTTGTAGAATATGTTCTTTTAACTGCCTGTTAGTCTTTCCCACATAGAAGTATGTACACAATTTACAAGTTGCTAGATAGACTAAATGTTTTGTTTTACAATACACATATACCCTACAGCTATACCTAACAACAGATACAGGATGGCAAAATAAATTCAATGTATTAATACACTTACAAGCTTTACAATTACGACATGGAAATGCACCAGAAATACCTAAAGTATTTTTAACTCCTTTTTAACTCATTTTTTGGCCCATAACAAAGTTGTCTCTTTAACGAGCAATTATTCTTAAAAGCAAAGGTGGGTTTATCACCTACTATGATGTAATATCATCTGACAGTAATATTGGCCATTTCCTTTTAACTATATTGCAAACTGTCCCTACATCACTACTGTAGGTGAGAACTAACCCATTCTTCATCCCGGGAACCTGCTTCCTAGTAGAGGTAGATGCCCCTCTAAAGAAATAATATCTGCCAAGGTCAGATCTCATCTCACCAACTAAAGATGAAAATTGCTGTATTTCACTTTACGCAAAGTCCTTACTCAATTGTTCATCAGCATGTAAAAAAACATTTTATTAGTATGAAGTCTAACTGGCCGAGAAACTGGCCTTTTTAAAACATTCCTGTAGATGTGAGGTGGGGGGGGTGCATGCTGGAGCAATGTAGCAAATGATTTCTCCAGCAATCTTTCATAAAGAAACGTGTATTCATTTTACCATCTTGATCTATAGATACACTTACATGTAAAAAATCAATGGTGTATGCTGAATATTTCATGCTGAATCCAAAATGAGTGTTACATCTTCCATATATTTAATGAAATCATTAGGCATTTCTACTGTACCATCCTATAAGATTAAAATATAATCTACGAAACATTATGGTTACTCAACACATAGGTAGTTTCCTAGTTTGCTATAACCAGACTGGCATAACTATTAATGCAGGGTATCCCCATTGTGACGCCCAACTTCTGCCAATAAAATGTATTATTAAATATAAAAACATTATATTTAAGAACAAGATCCAGTAAAGAACAAATAAGGTTGATCCTTTCATTGCTATACTCACTATATCTCCTTAAAAAGCTCCTAACAGACTCAACATCATATTCATTCATTCAGAATAATTGTGAAGAGTGTATTAACATCAAGAGTAACCAGATACATATTCATGACTGAGCCAAGTCCTTCAACAAAGTCTCCAAAAGTTTGTAAAAAAATCTTTTATATCCCTAACCAGTGCTGAAGCTTTCTTTATCTCAGATTTCAACTCATGTTCAATAAAAACAGACAACAACTCAGTCAACCATCCATGTCCTGAAACAATGGGGCGCATAGGGGGTTATTCAAATCTTTATGAATTTTAGGTAATCCGTGTATACTAGGAGTCGTAGGTTCTTTCACCAATAAAAACAGATAAAGTTCATATGAAATTGTTCTTGTCATGAATAAATCATATATACAATCATGCACACGTTTAACAATTTAATCTACATCTTTTCTAGTCAGTCTTGCATAAGTCTGTTCATCACTGAGCATATCCTTCATTTTACTCAAATACATAGACATGTCTAATATAACAATCGCACCTCCTTTATCTGCGGGGCATATATATATATATATATATATATATATATATATATATATATATATATATATATGTATATATAGATTAGTATGCAGTTGTTTGAGTGCCTTCCATTCATCTTGTATTAAATTATAAAAATTTGAGGGATGGTTGTTGTTTAACTCAATAAAAATGTCTTGCAAATTTTCAAAAAGGCTTCTATTAACGGATGTAGCTGAGAGGTAAACACACTAAGTTTCTGCAAAGCACATGACTGCTGGACTGACATAAATGGAAACCGCAGTTTAAGCATATTATTGGCAAAGAACTTAAGGTTAAATATTGCATCACTGACTTGCATACGCCTTGCTGGAACAAAAGAGAGTCCTCTATTTAGTACCGATATCTGCTCTCCAGTTAAAATGACTGAACATTGGTTCACAAATAAAGCTCTTAGTTTAGTTTCATTGTTAAGCTTGAATCCACTGAGGTTTTCTGTCTCTTATGGCCTCTGCTTAGAGACTGCCCTCTCTGCGATGACCCAGGAAGCTTCAGCATCACTGGTAGACAGGGAAAAACTGGGGATGGAGTAGCGCCAGGATTCACTGATGTTTTCTTCCTGTCACCTCCTACAACAGTGGAACCAGAGTTCACTGGCTGAGAATGCTCAGTAGTATCACTATTGACTGATTTCTGCATTATAGTGGCAAAACCGATGGATCATTCACTTCCTTAGTAGCAGGAATAGTTTCACCATTTTTATAATTTTATTACTCGCTCTCACTAATGTATTTTGCTTTAATGCCCAAGGCCAAACAAAAATATGTCTATTTCTAAAGTCTAGATAATCCCTCTGCAGCTTCCTTGTTTTCTGCTGCATACGATCAACATATGCCAAAATGTTGATCAATACATCATCTATTTTATACTGGCAAGAGTCCGAGTTAAATTTCTGGTGGAACTGACTCTGCATTTCTTCTAGCTTGCATTTAGTAGGTAGAAAACATTCTATTAACAAATGCATAACATTAAAACTTAGCTCTAAATTTCGAGCTTTCCACTTTCTTAACAATTCAGGGTACATTTCCTCATAGATAGGCATGCGTAGCACCCTCAAGCCTCTCAGAATTACCTTATGGTGCAGGCATGCCTCTAAATGTAGTCGCTGTAAGAGAAGCTCATTGTAAATGTCAAGAAAGAAATGGAGCTGTTAATATAATTAAAAAAGGACTTTAAATCATCCATGGTATCTCCCCATATCAAAAATAAATCATCCACAGATCATTGGTACAAAGCTATATATTTATTAAATGGTCCATTCAGAATCACTTCTTCCTCCCAAGCAGCCATCACAATATTGGTGTAGCTATAGGCACAAAATGTGCCCATAGCTACACCATCTTTTTGCAGATATCTTTCTTCCCCAAACAGAAACATATTATATTCTAAAACTATTTCCATAAGGAAACATGGCAAATCTAAAAACTTATGGTCAAAATCACTATGTTTTAACAAATATTGCTGTAACAAAAACACACCCCTCTCATTAGGTATTTTTGTAAATAGCGACTGCACATCTAAGGTCACAAACAGTAGACATTTCATTCCATCTGCATCTTTACAAAATTGATATAGATGTTCAATGAACTGTTTGAAATCCCTTAGTATTACTAAGTTAAAGGTCTAAATATCTTCTCTAAAAATATGGATAATGGATCTGTACACCAGTTCTGTCCATGACTATAGGTCTCAAAGAAGGGTTACGAGGTTCTTTATGTATCTTGGGTAGTCCCTGTTAAGAGTGGTTCATCCACCCTGAAATACTCATTAAAACAATACTCTATAGTGCATGTTAATAAACATTCATCAAAAATATCCTAATCATTCTATATACATCATCATAAATCTTCACATATACTTCTCGATCACTCAACATTTGTTTCATGTTAAATAAATAGTGTTCACGATCTGTGATCACTAATGGACCCCCTTTGTCTGTGGGGCGTATTACTATAGTATTGTCACTTTGTAATTGTGCTAATGCAACGTGTTCATCTCTACTTAAATTCTTAAATTCCTTAAAACACAGTTGCATAGATTGTTCATCACTAGAATAACTTTTGTACAGTTCTTCTGTACATAATTTCCCATAAACCATCAATACAGGGTGATTAACAGGAACAAAAGTGCTGGGATTAGTGAACCTAGCATCTTGATTAACCCTGTTAGCATTTCCATAACTAAGTTTGAGCATAATTGTCCACATAAAACATTTTAAATCTAATATAAAGTCAGTTATCTCTGCCCTTCTTGAGGGTATAAATAAGAGACCATTCCCCCAAAATGTTTTTCTGCTTCCTTCAATCGTTTCTTTGAGATGTTTCTTACTAAACTCTCTTTCCTTAGCCACATCTTCTTCAATGTATGTGTCATGTCCTGCTCCGTCTCCTGTTTCTGTTTTCATCCTGGTTATGCTCCTGGATTTCATTTGCACACTCTCGGTCTCCTTGGTAAAGGGAACAGGTGGATGCTCTGATCTGGTCCCACCACAGTGTTCTGGCTTCCTCTGGTGTTCAAATTCTGAGACTACACCTCCTTTCCCAATGCAGTGTTGGTAAAATTTGCTGCATCTGTCTTTCGATTCACATCGTCTAGAGGTGTTGATTTTGTAGTCTTCATTCTGGCTCCTAGCTGATGGGTCAATTCATCAGCACCATGGCTGAAAGGAGTATTTTCCTTTATTCTGTGCGCAGTGGAATCATTATTTCTGCTGCTCCTGGGCGTTTCCTGACTACCGACATTCCAATTGGCTGGTTTGGCAGTCCTGGGCCAGGCAAAACATGGCCATTCATAAAATCACGCCTGTCCCTTTTGATTTTCCTGGCTTTAACTTGTAACAATTTCCTTTCAAAGACCATGAGGGAATCGATCGTACCTCTAAGCCTGGTGTCAACTATTTCTGTTGGAAAGGCATTATATAGTTCATTCTGCAGGGAGAGTACTTTCTCATTCAGTTCTCTCTCCTCTGGTGTGAAATAGTCAGTTAGTAATCTGATATAATTTGCACTCAATTCCACGTTTAATTTCTGCCACCTACTCAAAACTCTGGATATCTCCCTCCGTAGGTAGGCATTCTCAACACCCTCAAGCCCCTTGGGACAATTTTCAACTTCAAACAAGCTTCCAGGTGAAGCCATTGAATCTGTAATCTCTTCATTTTGTATAAGGTATCCTCAAGTCGCAGAAGCATGCTCCTTAATTGAGCAGCATTCAAGACCTTGGCCACTTCATTTCCCCCAGTGAGAACAAAATCCTCAGCCAGTAATGGATTAAAATAATTGTCCATACATTTAGTAAGTCTCTCAAAACTGGTCTTACTCCTCATTTCAGTTGCTATAACTCCAGGTGTATAATCCCAACTCAACTTCGACCACTCCCCCTTCTGCCTTCATTCTGAACCCACAAAGACAAATAAGATCAGCAGATCCACAAAGAAATAACCACAGGTACCAGACAAATGTTCTACTCGATAAAGTGATAAATCCAGCAAGGAATAAAAGAGTAGAACTACATAATGGCTCTAGGCTCAAACTGACAAAGAAACTGTTCTATTGAAAAGCAAATGAAAGAGCTTTCACAGTTAATCCAACTGCTTCTTCAAAGTTGACACACATAGTATAGTCTCCTTTTTAATGATACAATTGCATCACTTCCCATCCCTTTTCCTTACTAATTAATTAGATCTTAAAGTACTCTAATGTCAATCAAAGGTGTATTACATAAAATCATTTAAAAATTAACACGACAACATCTACATCCCTGCAAATATATAAGAGGATAAGCCCACTTCCATGAATATTATATAACTAAAAAAAATTATTATATAAAATTGCAAACTAGATCAAACTTTTACATGTTACATAGAAACACAGCTTTCATAACAATCCAAATACATATGAAAATATTCTAAAATTCATATAAAAACTCCTAGCAAAAATTGTTATATATGTGAATGAAAAACATAAAAATATATTAATGTATAATAACAGCAACTATAAATATACACACATTTGCACCTTCTCTACCTAGGCAGGTGTATAGCTTTTAATACGGGTTTAATGGGAATCTTATCATTTAAGCCCATCCCAGAGTCTGCCCTCATTCTTATAATCCATCTTGTTTCATTCATTTCTGTCCTATTCCTGATGTCATCCATCCTTCCATCTAATCTAGTTTTCTCTATGACCAAAAACTTGAACTGGTGTGTACTGCCATTATCAACCACATACTTCCCTAGAGCACTGACTGTATTCCTATTACTTATATTGTACTGATGTTCCCTCACCCTGTCCTTAATCTACTATCTGTTTTACCTATATAAAATGATTTGCAAGCCATGCAGTGTGCCAAATAAACCACATGCATTTACTCACTGCTGGCTTCCACTTTGAATATAAACTTCTTTTTAAAATCTGGGTGAAAAAACTGACCTGATTTATCAATATATCCACAAAAATTACACTTCACAATTATGAAAGCTGTGTTCATAGGTTCATAGTTAGGTACTAGGCTATCGGTCTGAGGGCCAAAGCAAGCCTAGCCAACAGTGTATTGGCTTTCGCCACCCATGTATTTTTAAATTCTTGCACCTCTATCGAGCAGTGCCCCAGACATAATCCCAGGGGTAAACTTCCTATCACCCATTTAAGGTTTTTCTTGAAGAGTGCTAATGATGAGCTCTGCTTGATGTGGATGGGAATTTTGTTCCAGAGCATGTAACATGTAAAAGTTTGGGGTCTATATTAAATAATTGAAAGTTGAATTCACCGAACAGTATTTCCATCGAAAATACTGTTCAGCGAATTTGCTGTTGGGGGGGGGCTGCACCCCCCCCTGCTAATTATATACACCAACTCCGAGATCGGACTACAGTGAGTAAAGGGCAAATTTTCCGATTTTCACTGTACTGTAATCACAATATTCAGAATTCAATGAACAGTATTTTCGATGGAAATACCATTCTGTAAATTCAACTTTCGATTATCTAATATAGACCCAAAGTTTGTTCTAGTTTGCAATTTTATATAATATTTTTTTTAGTTACATAATATTTATGGAAGTAGGCTTATCCCCTTATATATTTGCGAGGATTTAGATGTTGTCATGTGTTAATTTTTAAAAGATTTTATGTAATACACCTTTGTTCGACATTAGTGTATTTTAAGATCTAATTAATTAATAAGGAAAAGGTATGGGAAGTGATGTAATTGTATCCTTAAAAGGAGCCTATACTATGTGTGTCAACGCCTGAAGTAGCAGTTGGATTAACTGTGAAAGCACTTACGTTTGTTTTTCAATAAAACAGTTTCTTTGTCAGTTTGAGCCTGGAGCCATCGTGTTGTTCTACTCTTTTATTGCTTGCTGGATTTATCACTTTGTTATGTGGAACATTTGTCTGGTACCTGTGGATATTTCCTTGTAGATTTGCTGCTGTGATTGTATATATGTTTTATTTATGACAAAAACAATTTCATATGATCTTTATCTGTTTTTACTGTTGAAAGAACCTGTGACTCCTGATATACACGGATTATGTAAAATTCATAAAGATTTGAATAACCCCACTATGGGCCCCATTGTTTCGGGGCATGGATGGGTGACTGAGCCATTGTCTGTTTTTATTGAACAAGAGTTGAAACCTGTGGTAGGGAAAGATCCAGCAGTGGTTAGGAATACAGAAGACTTTTTATGAACTCTTGGAGACTTTGTTGAAGGACTTGACTCAGTCATGAATATGTATTTGGTTACTCCTGATGTTAATATGCTCTTCACAGTTATAATGAGTGAATATGGTGTTGAGTCTGTTAGGAGCTTTTTAAGGAGTTTTAGTGATTATAGCAATGAAAGGATTAACTTTATTTGTTCTTTACCAGCTCTTGTTCTTGAATATAATGTTTTTTAAGTTTAATAATGCATTTTATTGGCAGAAGCTGGCCGTCACAATGGGGATACCCTGTGCTAATAGTTATGCCAGTATGGTTGTAACAAACTAGGAAACTACCTATGTAACCATAACTTTTCAACGTATTTAAGATTTTATAAATGTTTCGTAGATGATAGTTTTATCTTATGGGATGATACAGTAGAAATGCTTAACAATTTCATTAAATATATGGCAGGATGTAGCACTTGTTTTAGATTCAATATGAAATATGTGGCATACACTAGTGATTTTTTAGATGTATCTATAGATCAAGATGGTAAAATGAATACACATCTTTTTGGGAAAGATTGCTTTAGAAATCATTTGCTACATTGCTGCAGCATGCATCCCCCTCACATCAACAGGAATGTTTTAAAAGGTCAGTTTCTCAGTGTTCTAGACTTCATGCTAATCAAAATGAGTTTTGCATGCTGATGAGATCTAATCTTGGCAGACCTTATTTCTTTAGAGGGAGGCCTGCCTCTACGAGGAAGCAGGTTCCTGGGATGAAGAATAGTGTAGTTCTAACCTACAGTAGGGATGTAGAGACAATTTGCAATATAGTTAAAATGAATTAAAAGGAATTGGCCAATATAACTGTCGGACGATAATATAACATCAATAGTAGGTGATAAACTCACCTTTGCTTTTAAAAATAATCCCTCGTTAAAGAGACAACTTTGTTATGGACTGAAGGTTTTTATGCTACATTTCCATGTCATAATTGTAAAGCTTGTAAGTATATTAATACATTAAATTTATTTTGCTATCCTATACCTGGTGTTAGGTATAGCTGTAGGGTATATGTGGATTGTAAAACAAAACATTTAGTCTATCTAGCAACTTGTAAATTGTGTACATCCTTCTGTGTGGGAAAGAACAGGCAGTTAAAAGAACATATTCTACAAAACATAGGGGATATCAGGTCAAAGAATCCATCTAATGCTCTGTTTAAATATACTGAAGGAAATACAGGCATTCATTTATTATTATGGCTCTTCAGGTGGTTGAACCAAATGTTAGGGGATGTGATTTAATAAATGCGACTACGTTGGCTAAATCAAAATGGACTGCAACATTGCAGTCAGATAAGTTTCCAGGCTTGAATGGGGTTATGGCTTTAAAACCAGCTATAAAGGCAAGGAGATTACATCACTGATATTGTTAATTGATTTTGCTCCTTGATTTGTGCATTTTGCTTTAAATAGAGTGTTTTTAGAACAGAATATAGATCTGATGAAGCACTTGTGAAAACGCTTATCTCTGTTCATCTTCTGTTTGTTGTTTTACTACTTATTAAAGTTGTATGCTTTAGCTATGGTTGTGGGGTCTGTTTTTATGTACTTATTTCTTTGGTACAGAGACTGGCTTTTAGCTGCAGTTGCTATTTTTACTTCATCATTGCTACCAAGGTACCAGGGACTTTTAATGCATATAATGCATAGGTTCAATAACAAAGTGGTAGATGTATCATGTCAGCAACTTGTTGTTGCTGATATGCTACCCAGAAATTCTGTATGTAAACAACTGTTATTTGTAACAGAAGCTAATATCGCAGTTTATGTGCAAAGGATTATAACGATAAGGCATGTACCTACCAAAGGAATAGAAAACTTTAAACAAGTTACTCAGAGTGAATCTGAAGTGGAAATTGTTGTTCAGCATGTACACACGTGTAATAGATAGCCAAATTGTTAGATTCAAACCAAACACCTTTTGCACAAGTATTTTGTAATCAAACCACAGTAAAAACAGCACAATGGCATATTGTTATACCAAGACAGAATCAAGGTTCCCCTAAATCAGTGAGCAGAAGTGCAACGGCATCTACATGGGGGTCATCAGAGTTTCACACATGCAGAGAAAGAGCAGATACAACTATGTGGTGGACAAGTATTAACCAAGACATTGTCAATATATTATCCAAGTGTCATTTCTGCATTATGAATAAGCCATCACAGAGACGTAAACCTCAAGGCTAACATGATTGTCACAAGGTCCTTGGCAAAAGATAGCCACTGGCTTATTGTATGTTTGTGAGCAAAAATTAGCTTGCCAGCTATGATTCTCATGACATTGATATAATTAATGAACCAACTGCAACAAGTCAACAAATAAATGCCATATTCAAGACTATGTTTGTAAAGTATAGTACACCAGCAGAATTAGTTACAGGCATGCACAGATTACATCCACTGAATTTCAACTGTTTTTCCTCAGACCATGTCAAATGTTCACTATCAGCAGTCATATGGTGAAGGCATGAATGAGCAGTACAAACTGCAAAAATAATATTAAGGCTAACTGATTCACACAGAGCTCTAAAGGAATTTAGAGAATGGACAAATTGTGCATCAGTACTCTCATTGGAGAATGAATGTTCTCCACCAGGGTATTAATGTACAAGTAATGCCAGCTGAAAAACGAGTTCACCGCTTCACTGCAGAATATCAAGCCGCAGTGGAGCTTGGACAGAAAAAAACTAATGGCCGCTATTATTTTATGCTTGCTAAGCAGCACTTTGGCTGTTTAGCAACTATAAATTGTAAAATAAAAAAAAAAAGAAACAAAAATTTTAAAAAAGTGTGTATTTGTGGGTGTGTAAGTGTATGCATGCATGTGAGTGAAAGTGAGATCGATCGAGCTGTTATTAACACTTGGTAAGCAGATATTTTGCTGTTTAGAGAGTATAAAATAAATAAACAGTAAAAAGTGTATATGTATGTATGTATATGAGTATGTTTTTGTTTCTATCTGTGTGTGTGAGTGAATGCGTGTATGAAAGCAAAGGAGACTGTGTGAGGGAGATGGAGAGACACAGAGAGCACTCTCGTGTGAGTGAATGTGTGTATGAAAGCAGAGCAGTCTGTGTGTGTGTGTGTGTGTGTGTGTGTGTGTGTGTGTGTGTGTGTGTGTGTGTGTGTGTGTGTGTGTGTGAGATTGAAAGAGAGATCTTGTATGAGTGATTGAATGTATAAAAGCAGAGGAGACTGTATGTGTGACATAGAGAAAGAGAGAGAGAGAGGTCTTGTGTGCATAGCTGTCAACTGTCCAACTATTCGCAGAATATCAAGAGTTTTGCCTCATTTTTTTGTCTGTTCCTCATACAATTTGTGGTTTTCTGAAATTTTTTGGCAAAACATTGAAGAATGAATTCACTAAATAATGACAGGCATTTGATTTCAGGCTTTATATTTTTTCACAAAATGCATTGTAATACACCTTTTATTCTAGTAACTTTTTAAGTCTATAAGAGCAATAATTTAAAATTTGTCCCTGTTTTTGGGGCTTTGTCGCCAATTATTTTTGACTTTATCCAGAGTTTTGGTGCTAAGAGGTTGAGGGTTATGCTTATGTGAGTGAGTGCACGTATGAAACCAAATGAGACTGTGTGCGTATATGTATGTGTGGTTCCACTTTATAATCTCAAAATACTGAAATCTCATATTTCAGTATCTCAAGACCATAAAGTGGAATTTTTAAAATCGCAAAACTCCATAAGCACAAATCCGGAAATGTCGAATTCGCGGTTATGGTGTTCCGGTATTTGACGCTAAATGTAGTGTGTGCAGGATGTATCATTTAGTGTGTGTGGATTTAGCTGGTATGTAAGGTAAGTGGGTATTTTGTTGGGTTTTAGGTATGTGTTTGAGTGTATGTGAGTGTGTTTGGAAGTTTTATGTGTGGGTTAGGGTAGGCAGGTAAAAGTATGAATGTTTAAGTGTTGAAATTGGTGATGTTCGTATATTTGTGATGTGTGTGTGTGTGCAAGGGCACTGTAGAGTGTGTAGTGATGAGTTTGCTGTCTTTTTCAGTTTGGTGCGATCTCGGAGTAAGTATATATAAGTGGGTGGGCACAGTGGATGCAAGTCTTCCCCCAACTGCCTCCAAAGGCAAGCAATCGGGCTTCCTTTCAGGAGCACTATTAGGGTTTCCCTGAGAAGGAATCTCTGGAACCCTGATTTTGCGGTCATCTTCCATTATAGTTCCCCCTTCTGCCCTGGAGGGAGTCTTTACCATGTGTGTCCTGGAAAGGCCTTTGCTTCTTCCTGAACCACATTTTCATGCTTCTTTGGTTCCTGGAATAGGAACATTGGGAAGTGGAAAAACGTACGCTCACAGCAAAAAGGGTTTTCCCATCTTTTTCACACCTAGCTAAGGTACCTTTAACTTTAGAGCCAAAAAGGGAAACTCCATCAAACAGAGCATTGGCAAATCAAGACATGAATGGCTCTGCAAACTTCCACAGGGGCATCCTGACATACTTCTTTATGGCTACGCTGGAACTCGCTGACCGAGTCATCCCTTCAGCTGCATGTGCAGTAAACCTTATGGTTGAGTTAGAGATAGACTCCAGGGTGGCAAGCTGGGAGGCTACTTTATCCTGAACCTCATTAGACAGAGCTCCCATGAGAGTTCCTAAGAGCTCCTTGATCAGATCCCTCTGAAGTCTAGTGAAGTGTGCCAGAAATTTCAATTACAGCAAGGCAAAAGTTGAAGAAGCACATACCTGCTTCCCAAATCTGTCCATCGACCTAGACTCTCGGTTAGGGGGATGAACAGTGGAACTTTCTTTTGCCAGTTCCTTCTTGGTATCTGCTGCAGCCACCATGGCAACTACAACTAAACATTTGTCCCAATGCTGATGGTCTTCTAGAGCTGAAAGTATTTTATCTGGTGACATGGGGATTGGTTCTATGGGTGTTCCAACAGGTGTTTCATATTATGTCCTGTCTTATATACAAAAGTGGGTTTATCACCTAAAAGGTTGAATAGCTCAGAATTGGACTTAAAAATAACCCATTTCTTATTCAAAATATTGTTTTTATTTCCATACTCATATCACCAAAATGGACCTCTGTCAAACTGGTAAAAGATCTCACTATTGAGTGAGGATTGGAATGTGTTGTAACATCTGGTGGTAAAAGATCTCACTATTGAGTGAGAATTGGAATGTGTGGTAACATCTGGTGCACCCAGTAATGATACTTGTGATGATGCTAAACAGTTCTGAAGAAGTTCCATTTTGACTGGGATGAAAGCACATGGTCGTTTGTTTATTGTTTTGTTTTTTTTTTTTTTTGGTTTATTAAAGTCAATTTGTATTTTTTATTTTGGCTGTCTTGTCCTGGAAGAAGTTTTTCCCACTATGTGAGCCTGTGTTTTTTACAAATTTTTTTTTTTTTTTGGTGGCTTCACTTTTACACGCTGATTTTGTTCTTAGTTTTGTTGGTTTCAATATGGCAGTGGTTTTACTCCATCAGAGGCAAGTTTCAGGGAACGTTTTCCCGTGCATTTAAGCACCTCACTGTTATTTTTGTCTTTTCTTCAATGGATCCTACCACCAGTGCATATTCTTTTCCATCTGAAGGCAATGCTGCTCCAGTGCAACAGAGTTCCTTGGAATATTCAACTACATTTCCTAGCAATTCTAGCGACAGTGTTGCAGAGTGGTTCACCTACAAGATTTGATACCGTTTGTGGTATGGTTGGTTCAAGAAGTGCTGGTCTCTACAAAAATAGATCTACACAGGAATTGTTACCATGTAGACAGTTTCTGAACATCAAGGATGGCTACAATAGTAGCAGTTCCAGGTTTGAAATGGCTTAACTCTAAATTTTCACTCAATGGGAATGTATGGCAGAACACCCCATCAAACTTGCATAACAAACTAAATGATTCAAACTGAAACTAATCAAGGTACATAATCTGCAAAGCAATAATGCATATCTGACTGAAAATTTTAAAGTTGAGAGTCCCTAAGGAACTCAGGATATTTAAATTTCCGAATGGACTTTCTATAGGCAAGTTGAACTTGAACTGTTCGACATCTTTGACAGAGATGGGGTAGAATAAATGCAATTTATTATTCAACTTAACAACCATAAGATGAATGCATTGTTGGATGAAGTTAATAAACTCAATACAGACATTATTAATGACAACACATTTGACAATTTTGGAGATATATACAATTGTATTTTTGATAAAGTGTATCAATAAATGAAGATTAGTTTCATGCCAAAGCAAAAAAAAAAAAAAACTTTATAGGGCTGAATGTGACTAAACACAGAAAACAGCTTATCCCCTTCCCAAAGCCAATTTTGATATGTATGAACAAGGGGGGGATAAAATTGATAACGGTTATATGATGGGAGGAATAGAAGGTTACAACATAGGTAGCAGGGAGGAAGGTAACCATATAGGATACAATGACAATCATACCTCTAAAATGAGGCTTTATAATAGGGAGGAGAATTTGATTTATGATCAAGAGTACCACAGTTACGATCTGAAAAGATCGTTAATAAAAACAGACAAAAAATCTTTTTAGAACATGTCTACACCCCAAAAGGGTCCAGGAACAAGGGACCAAGATCATATTGTAGGAAAAAACAGCAGGAGCAATTATTAGGGGAAACAAAGGAGTTGAACAGTATTATAAAAGCTTTGTATGGTAAAATGTTAGTTTTGACAGACTTAATATTTGCTATTATATAGATTTAAATATTACAAAAACTCACTTTTCCCTATTCAAAAAACTGTTTAAGTTTGCTCCATCACATAAAATGGATGTAGCAAAAGTATTAGATGAACTTAAATTATTTACCAGAAAACTTAATTTACAGATTATTCTTAAAGAGCAACTGTTAAGGTTCAGTTCTTCTGCAGGACAGTTCAAAAGAAAGAGTACATTCAGTGTGCCATGACACACCATAGTCGCTTGTTTTAAGAAAATATGTATACAGGAGATTTTTGGTGCACATAATATGCAGAAAAGAAATTTTTACAATTTGACTAGAGATGAATTGGCCTTATTAAAAGATTTCAGGGCTAATGAATCACAGCGTATTATGAAATCAGATAAAGGGGGTGGGATGGTCATAGTTGATAGAAATTATTGTAATTGGCAAATCACTGCAGTATTAATTGACAAAGACAAATATGAAATAGTTTAAAAAAATGAAATCTGTATTAGTCACAGAAAGATTCAGTTCTTTTTAGAACATTCTTTATTCCAAGAAGTTGTTAAAGAAGACATTTTTAATTTCTTAGCAAATGACCATCCTTTAATTCCAAATGTTTTTGGAATTCCAAAAGTACATAAAAACATAAACAATCCCCCATACAGATTGATTGTAGTTCAACCTACTCGCTTGGGGTATTTGTTAACAGGCTATTGAAGGATGTACTACAACCAGTTGATTACATGTTGAAAGATTCCTGGGATTTTCTTTCTAAAATTAAACAGGAATTTTACCCCCATGTTTCTGGTTTCTCCACTTTTGACATAGTTGATCTTTTTTCCTCAATTCCATATAACGAGGGCTTGAAATTATTTCAGGAAGCTATTTGTGAATTGACTTCACTGGACAATTCTTTAATCAATTTTGTGGTGGAAGTCAGGAAAGTTTCTCTTCAGAACAATTTCATGACCTTTGGAAATGAGTTTTACTGACACGTGAAGGGGTGTAGCGATGGGCACAAGTTGTGCGCCTATGTATGCCAACCTTGTTATATACTCTTCGGAGAAAAACAACATTTTCAGTTGTAAATTTAGTCAACAGTGGACACTTTACTTGCATTATCTGGATGATATGTTTATCCTTTGGAAGGACCATGACACAATTAGAGATGAATTTGTGGTTTAAATTAATATGATAAGTGTTTATTTTAAGTTCTCCTATACACATTCAAACAACAGTATCATCTATTTGGATATGACTGTTTATAAGGATGCTCAGAACCAAAGGTTTGGTTAAAGATTGTTTAGAATACCTACATATTCTGTTATTTACATTTCAAAAGTTGTCATCCGACAATTACAAAGAGGAATATTATCAACAGGCAGATGATACGTGCAGCAAGAATATGTTCAGACATTTTTAATTTTATATTTGAATTGAGTAATATAATGCAGATGTTCCAAGAGAGAGGTTACCCCAGAGACTTGCTTTATGGTATAGAGGAAGAAGTATTGGAAGGATGCGGGAGTTGGTATAAACCATTGTCCCCAGTTTTCTAAGTATTAATTTGGTATAGTGGAAATAGTGAGAAAGGACAATTGGGGTGGTTGTTGGGAGAATAATTGGGGTGGTTGTTGGGAGAATAAATTTGATAGAAGCGAACTCTGATGGCAGCTTAGACTCAATGCCACATCAACCCTTGGTATTAATGATAACACCTCTATAGCACCCATTTTAAAGACGAAGGCTTTGGAATTATAAATAAGTTTACTTTTATTACACTTGATTTTAATAATTTGATATATTTATATATTTTTGATCAAGAACTGTTTCAAATTGAGGATTTGTATATATTTTTATGGTTTTACACAGTGCTGTTATAGTGGAAGGTATATTTTTGCACTTATTTTCCTTTATATATATATTTTTTTATTTTATTTTATTTATCATTTGTTGACCGGGAAAGTCCGACTAGGTTCCACAGAGCCTGTTTTCAGCGGAGGCCCGGGGAGAAATGCTCCAGATGCATGTCTTTGGAATATATATTTGGAATTTATATATTTTATTAATATCACATGATTAATTTAAGAATTTAAATGATACTCGTGATTATGCATAATGGTTCTGAATAAGTCCCATTGTGATTGGGCTGAAAGAACTTGGCTGTTTATCAGTTTTTTTTGGGGGGTATTAAAGTCAGTGTCTACTTTTATTTTAGCTGAGCCTGTGTTTTTTATATCTCAAAATTGTGTAACACTCTTGACACAACAAATATTAAAAAATACAGTCTATATTGTATTCAGAATCCACAGTGTGTTCAGTTCAATTCCCATGCTCTCTTCCTGGATTCAAACACATTGAACAATCTACTTTACTTTCTATCAAAATGGATATACTGATTCAGCAATAAAACAGTCACATTTCAGCTCTGATCCATGAAGTATGTCACCTCAGGTAGTCTTAGTAAACCCACTAACATACAGCATGTAAGAAGCTTCAAAGTTCACATGACCAAGCTTCAAATTTCAGCTTTCAGATTATTTTCAAGCATTTATATGATTTCATATGTAATTTATACGAGATGTTGTGCATTCACATCTCTGTCATATGCTGTTACATGTAGTAGACATTTTTCTTAAAAGCAGTTTGTTGTTCAAATATATTTTTTCTGTTTTGTTTTCCTACTAGTATTCTACCTTATTCTGTATGTCTTGTATTTCTAAAATCTCTCATCAAAGAGCTATTTAATAATCACTCCCTATTAAAGATTATAGTATCTGTGCATATTTCTTAACTTATTGATATTGCTGTCTTATTAATTTTACATTTTAAATATTGAATTTTTTGTGTATTTGCATAGTTTTCATAAGGTATTTACTCTTGTTATGAATTCTAGTATTACAAGCAATCTTGACTAAGTATAAAATAATTCCTCTTTGTTTAATTTCATTGTGTGTGTTTAGCCATTGTGAACTGCTGGCCTAATCTAAGCTTCTCATGCTGAAGTCAGAATTTGACTTCAGCATGTGAAAATGACAACTCACAGCACACAGCAGATGCTAATTTCCTCTGTAAGTTTCTTATTCTTCTTGGTTCTTTTAAGCTATTCTAATCAGTAACAAACATCTAAGTTTACTTCTTTCTATTAATGTGTAAAGTTAATATGTACAGATAGAGTTAATAACACTACAGCATAAGCTATTAACATGGAAAATATAAGCACATTATCTTCTTAGTATAAAACATTACTATAACTTTGGTCTTACCTGTGCTCCACTTCTAAGAAAAGAAAAATATGTTATTTTGAGTAGATTCCACACATATATACTTCTAAAAAAGAAAGAAAAAGAAAGTTCTTTTCTTTTTTCACAGACATCAGTGATGAATTTTGACCTAGAATTTCTTCAGGACAGCTTAAGGCAGGAAGAATCTAGCATTCTCACCGAAATAGAACATTCTTTTGTTCTCAAGCTTACTTCATAAATGACCGGTGAAAGAAACGTTTACACATGAAGAAAGAAAACAAAATCATGAGTATGTTAACATGTCTAATTAGCATATTTCTTAGATCTGACATTCATTTAACCCGACAATGCACATACTAAGCAAAGTTGAAGAAATAAAATTCTTAATGTAAATAGGCTCAAAGTTAACCAATTCTATCGCTTATAATTTAATGACATTCTCTTACAGACAGTATTTGTTTAACATTTAGAATTACACTTATAGTTTTAGTTAAATTAAATAAATAATAATTAAGCTTTTCACTCTAAATATACTAAAATAGTAAAACTAACCATTTATATTTCTCATCATGAAAAATGTTTTAGCTTAAAATATCAGCACATACTTAAATATGGTTTGAAGCTTAAAGCCCAGTATAAACGTTTTACTTAAAGGACAAATCTGTTGTCTCAGAAAACAAAAGTCCTG
Source organism: Protopterus annectens (assembly GCF_019279795.1). NCBI lineage: Eukaryota > Metazoa > Chordata > Ceratodontiformes > Protopteridae > Protopterus > Protopterus annectens. Next base: position 1,345,442,677 of record NC_056729.1, read on the forward strand.
CAGTCAGAGAATGAAAGTCACTTGTTTTTAGGCTTTTTAATTTTAGAAGCAGTTTTCCAGGAGTTCATCTCACTCTGTCTTTTCAGGAATTCACAGTTCTACTCTATTTCTTCAGTAGTATTATTAAGGATTTTATTGCTGTTAAGAAAGGTGTATGCTTCTTCCAGCATGTTAAATATTTTGGTTTCTTCAGAAAGAAAGAATTTGATCTTTGCAGGAAACACCAAAGTGGCTTTAATATTTTTCTTTTTAAGTTTCTTGATCAGTGACAAACATAATTTTCTTTTACTCATTCCTTTAGTAATCAATGTCAAATTTGACTACGTGTTCAACTTTTTTTTATAGGTAGGCTGGACCATGCTGCTTTTAATATTTGATCTTTTTCTAAGCTAGACATGAACTTAACTGTAATTGAATGGGGTGGTGAGTTTTCCTTCTTTTAAGGTGCTCTCAGGGATCTGTTTGCCCTTTCAGTTCCAAAAGATAAAGTTTCAGCTAGATTTAATGTTTTAGCTAGTTAGTTAAGAAGTTTATTATATTGTCTCCCTCATACTTTCAGATATACCATAAATTCTAATGTTATTTCTTCTCAAGTCTATTTTCTAAATCAAGTTTTTCTATGAGCCAGTTATTTTGTTTTAAAAGAAATTCAGTCTCTGACTCGGATGTATTTATTCTTCGTTCATGATCATTTAAAGTCTCTTCCATACTGCTGATTTGTATACTTTGTTGTTTCATAAGCATTTTTAAATGGTCCAGCTTCTTTCTGGTCTCTTCTTTGAAACTTTCTAGTTTAATATTCATTTTATCTATTTTAAGTCATACATCCTGCATACTAGATATTAGTGACTGTATGTGTTTTTTAACACACAAATCCTGAGTATCATTTCATAAGTGGCTGATGTTGAAGTCTCTTCTCATTTAACCAAGCAGTTGAAATTCTGACAGTAAAATTACAGCTTTTGAAGAAGGTATACATTTTTTCTCTGACTATTTGTGCATAAAATTATCTAACAAGTATCCATATTTTAATTTTTTTGATTATACTTTCTGTCAGAGAAAAGTTTTCAGTCAGATAGTTTCACGTGTTTCTACTCTTTGTTAGATATCTTGGCCACACACACCCTACTGTTCTTGTACAATTCAACTTCTTACACAGCAAGTCTCAAATCTGATTTTATACCTATCTTTCTTCAGCTTATAAGTGGTGAAACTTCAGTGTCTCACAATCCGTGCTTCCTTCCAAAAATGGAGAACTAATTTTTTAAAGATTTTTTTTTTGTATTTATTAACAAAGAACAAATACATTTTAAAAATGAGTTGACCATAAAATCCATAACCCTACCTCCACTTTCACTACAGCTTTCTTATATTTTTTAGATATATAACCTTTATTTGTACAATATCATCTTTTATATTGTTTTGAATAACAAGTGTAACCACGTAATCCAGTATTTTTTCTTTCTCCTGCCCCTATTTATTTATTTATTGGGATGGTCTGGGTGGGCAGAAATCGCTTTTCAGTGGAGGCCCAGGGAGAAAAGCTCCAAATAAGAAAGGACTACAAAGCATAAGATACATTCTTGAGAGAAGTTGTACATACACTGAACATTAGTAATAAATTTAGCAGAGCTAGTAAACATAAATAGATAGTTGTCTTTTAATTTAATTTTTGGTTTATTTTAGTTAGTAAAAGCAGAGGCTGTCAAGGTGAAATGATAGTAAAGGAACATCAGATTAAGACAGGAGGTGACAGCAGAATGAAACAGGAGGTGGGAAGATGGTAAAGATATGGCAAATAGTATAAATTGAGAGGGCAGATAAGGGGTATAGAAGAGGAAGGGAAGGTTAGAGAATGTGAGTTATAGGTTGGATATATTAACCAAGGGTAGGATATATTAACCACAGTTTTGTTCTCATGTCCTTTGGATAGTGGAAGGGAGTTCCAGAGTTTTGAGATATGACAGAAGAGTAGAGAATTACTTGCTACGTTGTTGGATTTGGTTACTTGAAGTAGGTGCTTGTTGGATTAGATGGGCTAGGCTTAGGTATTTTTCTGTGGAGTAGATAAGGGTATGAGTGATCACAAGCTGAGAGAAGGGAAGATGGCTTGACAGCTCTGTCCAGTGGAGTAGTTTTATAGCTGAGTAATGATGAGAACTGTGGGGCAGGTTAATAGTCAATTTTGCTACTTTGTGATAACACTGCTCAAGTAATGAGATTAGGAGAATTGCAGGTTGATGATCATTTGAGCTCCATAGAGAAGGGTTGGAAATAATTAGGTAAAAACAATATGTTTTCTTGCCTTATCAGTTAAGTAGGGCTTAATTATGTAGAGTGTGCTTAGTGTATGCTGTCTTTTTTTTTACTACTACTTTTGTATGAATGTTGAAATTAATATTTGTATCAATAGTTACTCTGAGAAGCTTGGTGTTGCCATGTATCTGTTAGTCCTAATTGGACCATCAATTCCTTCATTTGTTTCTGTGCATTGGAAAGATTACAGCTGCGTTGTTCACTCATGGCTTTGATTCCATCACACTTTTTATTTCTTTAAAGGTTGCTTTAGTTGGAGTATAAATGGCAATAATAGGAATAAGATCACTAGAGGGGTACACTTCAAACCTATCAGTTCTACCCTCACTGTCCTCTATACTGTGCAGTAATTTCATTGGAAGACTTTCTCTGACTTTTATAATTGTCCCCGTTCTTGCTTCTTTCAAAACTGAGTTGCTTATAACATTAAATCATTCCCTGTTCAGTTTTTGATATTCAGACTTTTTAGATGTGTTTTAATGCACCAAAGATCCCATTTCATATCACTGGGTTAGAGATCCCATTTACATTCCACTTTAATAATTTAAAGGATTTCATACTTAAATGTCAGATTAAGCTTAACTTTGTTTGCATTGGCTTGATTTGATTTCCTGTTACTGCACTTTTTAAAGCAATCTTCTTATTTCCCTGAAATTTGTGTCACAGATGAACTTACCTTGCTAAATATTTTTCCTGTAATAAACAGTCATACTAACATAAAAAATTGCAAATAATATACATTTAATCAAATTGGATTCCAAAGTGTGGGATAATATTTCACAGTTTAGGCTGTGTTAGAATGACTTTACACAGCCTGCTTGGGCCTTTTCCATTGTACATCTGACTTGAAGTCATTTTAAGAGCTCCCCCCATCAATTGAGAATGGATAACTCTTATTATTATGTCTTTAATGCATACAATGAGCCCCCTTTGTGATTAATATACAGCTTTTATTCCTACTGAACACAGTTTTACTATATCATAAACTTGACTCTAAATAGCAGAATAGCTATAGGAATTTTGCCACTGAGATCTGCATGCAGCTAAAGTTACTGATCTGTTCTGCCAGTAGTTCAACTAAGGAACTAATATTTTAGGGCTGTGCAGTTTATACATTGTCCCTTTTACTGTCTGCCATGTTATTATTCACTCATCTTCCATTAACACTTCAATATAACATAAAAAAATAAGAAACTTTGAATATTTAATGTCTCTCATTTGTTTTGGAGTTTTTTCATACATTGTGACTCTCCAGTTCAAGTACCCTTGCAGTCCATAGTATTTTGATGGTTTGGAGACACAATCCATACCTAGGTTATCGTTCCTCTATTTCTATCCTTTCTGTATTTGAAACTTTTTAAAGAGAGGGAACAGTATTCTTTGTGATCTTAGTGTCTGTTCTGGTTGACTGGGGTAATCAAATCCTCCTATTACTGCATCATCATCCTCTTTCGGCTGTTCCCTTTAGGGGTCGCCACAGTGGATCACCCGTTTCCATTTCTTCCTGTCCTATGCATCTTGCTCTGTTACACCAACCACCTGCATGTCCTCTCTCACTACATCCATAAACCTTATCTTTGGCCTTCCTCTTTTCCTGTTACCTGGTAGCTTCATCCTTAGCATCTTTTTCCCAATATACTCCGCATCCCTTCTCAGCACATGTCCAAACCAATGCAATCTTGCCTCTCTGGCTTTGTCTCCAAACCTTCCAACCTGGGCTGACCCTCTAATATACTTATTCCTAATCCTGTCCACCCACATCACACCCAGTGCAAATCTTAACATCTTTAACTCTGCCACATCCAGCTCAAACTCCTGCCTTTTTGTCAGTGCCACTGTCTCCAACCCATATAACATAGCTGGTCTCACTACCCTCTTGTAGACCTTCCCTTTCACTCTTACAGGTACTCGTCTGTCACAAATCACTCCTGACATACTTCTCCACCCACTCCATCCTGCCTGTACTCTCTTCTTCACCTCTCTTCCACACTCACCATTACTCTGAACTATTGAACCCAGGTATTTAAACTCATCCACCGTCGCCACCTCTACTCCTTGCATCCTCACCATTCCTCTATCCTCCCTCTCATTCACACACATATATTCTGTCTTAGTCCTGCTGACCTTCATCCCTCTTCTCTCTAGAGCATATCTCCATCTCTCCAGGGTCTCCTCCACCTGTTCCCTACTCTCACTACAGATCACAATGTCATCTGCAAACATCATACTCCATGGGGACTCCTGTCTGATCTCGTCTGTCAACCTGTCCATCACCATTGCAAATAAGAAAGGGCTCAGAGCTGATCCTTGATGTAACCCCACCTCCACCTTAAATGCATCCGTCACTCCCACCGCAGACCTCACCGCTGTCACATTACCCTCTTACATATCCTGTACTACTCTTACATACTTCTGTGACACTCCTGACTTCCTCATACAATACCACAACTCCTCTCTAGGCACCCTGTCATATGCTTTCTCTAAGTGTACAAAAACACAATGCAACTCCTTCTGACATTCTCTGTACTTCTCCATCAACACTCTCAGAGCAAACATCGCATCTGTAGTGCTCTTTCCCGGCATGAAACCATAATGCTGTTCACTAATCATCACATCCCTTCTTAACCTAGCTTCCACTACTCTTTCCCATAACTTCATGCTGTGACTGATCAATTTAATCCCTCTGTAGTTACTGCAGCTCTGCACATCACCCTTATTCTTAAAAATCGGTACCAAAACACTTTTTCTCCATTCCTCAGGCATCCTCTCACTTTCCAAGATTTCATTAAACAGTCTGGTTAAAAACTCCACTGCCATTTCACCTAAACACCTCCATGCTTCCACAGGTATGTCATCTGGGCCAACAGCCTTTCCATTCTTCATTCTCTTCATAGCTATCCTTACTTCCTCCTTGCTAATCCATTGTACTTCATGATTCACTATCCCTACATCATCCAACCTTCTCTCCCTCTCATTCTCTTCATTCATCAACCTCTCAAAGTACTCTTTCCATCTCCTCAACACACTCTCCTCACTTGTGAGTATGTTTCCCTCATTATCCTTTATCACATTTACCTGCTGCACATCTTTTCTAGCTCGGTCCCCCTGTCTAGCCAGTCGGTACAGGTCCTCTTCTCCCTCCTTAGTGTCCTTCTTTTATACAACTCTTCATATGCCTTATCCTTAGCCTTTGCCACCTCTCTCTTTGCCATGCACCTCATCTCCTTATACTCCTGTCTACTTTCTTCATCTCTCTGACAATCCCACTTCTTCTTTGCCAACCTCTTTGCCTGTATACTCTTCTGTACTTCCTCATTCCACCACCATGTCTCCTTGTCATCCTTCCTCTGTCCCAATGTGATACCAAGCACCTTTCTAGCAGTCGCCCTTACTAGCTCTGCTGTAGTTACCCAGCTATTTGGTAACTCTTCACTGCCACTCAGTGCCTGTCTTAACTCATCCCTGAACTCCACCTCACAAATACCCTTTTTCAATTTCCACCATTTGATCCTTGGTGCTGCCCTCACACTCCTCCTCCTCTTCTTGATCACCAACGTCATCCTACAAACCACCATCCTATGCTGCCTAACTACACTTTCTCTGGCCACCACTTTAAAGTCTCCAATCTCCTTCAAACTGGCCCTCCTACATAAGATATAATCCACCTGTGTGCATCTTCCTCCACTCTTGTATGTCACCCTATGGTCCTCCCTCTTGTTAAAATACGTATTTACCACAGCCATATCCATCCTTTTCACAAAATCCACTACCATCTGACCTTCTACATTCCTTTGTTTAACACCATACCTACCCATTACTTCCTCATCCCGCACTGTTCCCTTCATCAACATGCCCATTTAAATCTGCTCCAATCAGCACTCTCTCACCCTTTTGGTTAATAGGACTAACTGTTAGTTGCGAGTCTTTCTAGTCCTACCACCAAATGGCTTCTTTTTGGTCTTCATTTGTCTTCATACCCCCCAGCTAAGAGAAGCTTGGAAATATCTGGGCACATAATTTTTGCTTTGATTCTTTTATGCATCGCCAACTTAATCAGTGGAGCAAACGCTGCACTTTTCTTCTTTGTTTCTGATAAGAAGTCCTGGTCCACAAAAATCCTATGCATGCCACACATCCATTTTGTTCCTGGCTTACACAAAATCAATAATATCCATTCCTTTAGCATATAGGATTCAAATTTGACTATTATTCATATTGGATAATGTCATTTACACTGGTTCCATCCAGTCCTGTGGGATCTCTCCATTTGTAGCTCTTCAACAGGAGTCTGGGTCCATTCTGCCAATACAGCTGTCACAAACTGATCACAGTCCTTTCCTTACTTTCCTTGGTTATTCCAGATAGTCTAATGTTCTTCCTTTTGGATATATTATGCTGATCCTGAAAAATCTCCTCTATAAGTTCTAATCTTGCTTTTGCTGCTTCTTGCAGGGTGTCCTGTATCACATCAGCATGACTCCTTTGGACATTTTTTACCTCTTGAGCCCTGGATTGAGTTTCAGCCATAAATTTCTCTAGCTTAGAATAAATTTGTTTTCATTTCCCTTAGCACGTTGCTAGGGTCACATTTATTCTATTTATTATTTATTTATTTCCATTTGTTTACTGGGAGTGTCCGAATGAGTTGAAAAAAAGACCAGTTTTCAGTGGAGGTCCAGGAAGAAAAGCTCCACAAGCATAAAAACATGAATAAAGTTCATGCATTATACAATATATGTATAGTAGAGAGAAGATAAAGTTCCATTTATTAGGAAAAAAGGATAACATTTGGTGGAGAAAAGTATGGTTTTGGTACATAATTTTATACTTTCACACAGTGATGCAAAGATAAATATAAGAAAGTATAACAAAAACAAACAAAAGTATAAAGTTTGTGCATCATCAGTAGGGAGAAACAATGTTACATAAAATAGCAAATGGTAGAACATGATTTTAGACTATAATATTGTATAGGTATAATAGGGGTATTATTAGAAGAATATGCAGGCAACTCTGTACGAATTGCAGAAGGAGTCATTACTGGGTACATTGCTGGTGCTGCGAAGAGCACTTCTGGCTAACATCAAAGACTGAAACAATACTAATGTTATGAACTTTAATCATACTTTGACTTAGGAATGGGGTCCATTCCCATCATGGTATTAGAAACCCAAAAGATTTGGAGAAATTAAAAAAGGCAGAACCTTCTCAGAGTTTTCAAAAGAGTAACTAGATCAATCCAGCAAAGAGCACAATTTTATAATGGCATTATTTGAACTTAAAGTTAAGAAATATTTTTTAAATATGTATGTAATAATAGTAATCTTTACTTGATTGTGGATGATGTGGAGTTACCCAGTTCTGGTAGAGTTTATCCATTTTTATTCCCTATTATTTTCTATCTTAATTAATGACTTGTACACTAGTCATCCCAACAACCACCTGCATTCAATATGCAGATGACTCCATTTTGATTTGCTCTGCCACATCCCCTTTAAGTCTACAGACTCTATCCAAAAATGTTTTTAATACTGTCGAAAATTAGCTGTGTATTTGACATCTCCTATTAAATCCTAACAAAACAAAATTACTGCTTTTCTCCCCCACTCATAAAGCCTCCGCTCCAACCTTTGCCATAAAATCTAACAATGGCACTGTCATTGTCCCAGATCCCTGTACCAATCTCTTAGGTGTAACAGTTGATAATAATCTCAAGTTTGATATGCATATTAATCAAACTATTAAAAAAGTCAATAAAAAACTTGGCTCACTATACAGGATCAAAACTTTCCTCATTCGACTAGCTAGAATGGTAATTGCCCATACACATCTACTTTCCACCCTCCTTTATGCATCCCCTCCCTTCATGAACTTGAGTAAGTCTGACCTTAATAAACTCTCTAGCTGCTTTAATCATATTACTAGATTTGCACTGGAGCAGCATACAGAACACACCACTTTCTGAACCTAAAGAATCTAGGGTGGCTAGAATTGCCTATCCAACTTCAGTACAATCAGCTAGTAGTGACACATAAAATTCTCTACCGACTGGAACACACACCCGTACTCACAAAAATTATCACTCCTTACAGCTACCTCAAGACACTTTACTCATCCAACAAATTACTAGTCCAAAACCTCAAAAGCAACAATTCATCTGGAGGCGCTCTATATGCTAACTCTGTTGGAAAAATATAGAACTCACTTCCGACTGAGCTTACTTCAGAACCCGTTCTAACCCAATTAATAAAAAAAATCTAAAACAGTACTTTAAAAAGGCAATGGGCTGCATCCTTGCTCTAATCCTGACTAACTCTGGCAATATAAATATGTGCTAAAGAGGTCTTTTGGCCACCGCTACATTGATTCCTAATTGTTACTCTATAACAAATCAAATTTATATATGACAGAATGAATAACTTTTATCCTATGTATTGCATTTGTAACAGTGTATGTATGCATGGAGCTTCAGGTATCCAGTCGGTCTATCTTGGTCAACAAATGTAAAATAAAATAAATAAATAACATTTGAGTTTCTCCCTTCATGGGTTAAGTAGTACCTCTTGATAGTAAATCTAACCATCACTAACGGATGAGCAGTTATAAAGAGCTCAGTTCAGTGGTCAAGTGCACCACATTTATGTGAAATGCAAAGCTTTCTGCACAGAGAAGCAGTTTTCCACTGATTTGCTTCAAACAATTGTGGCTCCACATTCCATTCTCTGATTGACTTTCAAATCCCAGTTATAGCCAGTCAGCATAGGAAAAAGAGGACAAGTCAGAGAATAACTTCCTGGATGAGAAGTGGCCAGTTGGAATGTCTGGCATATGTAAATCTGTGGCTTAAGGGCAGCATGTTAACAAGGACAAGAAACAAAATTAACCTGATGTTATATTCCTTTTCCCTTGCTAAATGTTTTTGCTGCTAATTGTGTCTAGTGAGGAGGAAAAATAAAATGCAAACAAGACCAAAGCAAGTAACAGCAATACCAACAGTTACAAGGACTGTGTGTTTGTCTGCTAACCTTTTAGCTCAAGAATCAAGGACAAAGGCAATAAAAAAATGGGAATAAATGTCCCAAATCAGAGACAAATTTTAAATATTATCTTATGTACTTAGAAATTTCCTAGAATAACAGGTGTTGCATTAGCATGCATTTTTCTGAAGGAATTGAAGTCTGAAACCCAAAATGTGTGTCATTGTTTAGTGACTGTAGTCTTCAGTATATGAAAAATGTCTGAGTACAAAGCAAGTATATGAGAAAGAAATCAGGGATACCCGTCAAAACCAAGGATAGTTGAAAACATTGTGTGTCTGTGTGAGGAGGGGGAAATGGGAAATGTAATACTTTACAATTCATGTGTCTGGCAGCAGTAATTTTTCTGTTAGTACAATTTATGAATTTCTTCATTCATTGAATCAAAATAAAGCACCTGAGGAGTACACAGTTAGTAAAGTGCCTCTAATTTCAGGGCATGCTTGTGTGTGTGTGTGTGTGTGTGTGTGTGTGTGTGTGTGTGAGTGTGGGGGGTGCCTGTGTGTCTGTGCCTCTGTATCTATGTGTGTGACTCTGTGTGCCCAGCAATTATAGCCACTTTGTAGATGTGTGCTCCTCAGATGTTTTATTCTGAATCACTGAATGAAGAAATATAGTTATTTATTTAATTATTTATTTATTTGTTTCACTTTGATGACCAGGGAAGTCCACTGTGCCTAAAAAGAGCCCGATTTTAGTAGAGGCCCGTGGAGAAAAGCTCCAGTAGCAATGACAGACATATTAGCATATACATATACAAAGCAAATAAGTCATATAGCTTTATGCAGCATTCTACAGTAAAAAAAAATCTACATTCTACAATAATAATAAAATCTAGTAACGATACAGTCTGAGCCATTAACAGTGAATTACAACTGACATTTTACATTCCACAATTATAGTAGTATTAATCTAGCAACATGGCATTCTAAGGGTCATTACCAGTGAATTAGATTTGAGGATGAGAAATTGTTGGAAATAAACTATTAACAAAATTTGGAGGTTAAGGAGGAGTTGGAAGGCAAATGATATGAGTGCAGAGATGATGCGCAGAGGTAGAAGGTGGGTTTTGATATAGGTGGGTCCTATGTGGGGAAGGAGCAAGGGTATTCCCACTTTGAAGATGGTGGGAATGGAGGAGGGATTTAAAGTCAGAGTGGTTATGAGTGTTTCTAAGGGAAGGAGGAAGAGAGTTCCATAGTTTAGCTAAGGAGCAGGATAGCCGAGGGTGTCCAGGTGGCCATAAAGGTTTGTAGATTTGAGCAGGTTCTGATTTTCTGATGTAAGTGAGTGATTAGGAATATAGGGTGTTAAGCAGGTGGAGAGAGAGGGACAAGAGGATGGGTTAAATATTAGCTTACGGGCAGTGGTGAGTTTAAGGAGGTTCAGATAGTCGGGAAGCTCGAGCCATTGCAGTGAGTGGAGGGAGATGCAGTGACTGGATGAGTTCCTAGAGCTGGTGGCAAATGTGCAGATTTTATTGTAGTAGGCTTCTAATTTAGTTTTAAGGCTGAGCTGAAGATTCCAGAACAGAGGAGTGCCATACATTATGGAGTGGAGAAGGTATGTGGAGGCGGGGGTCTTTCTGGTGGAGGGGTTGAGATAACAGTTATGCCTGTATAGGAGTTTTGGTGGGGTTTTTTGATGTTAGTTTGGATGTGAATATCGAACTTTAGATTTTCGTCAATAATGACGCTGAGCAGTTTGGTTTGAGGGACAATTTTGGTGAGGGTTTTATTCTGGCTTATGGTCATTCAGGAGTTTTTATTAATGGGGGAGTGTTTCGATGGGGAAAACAATCATTAATTTGGTTTTATTGGTGTTAAGGGCTAGATGGCTGTTTTGCATCCAGGTTTCAGTATTTGAGAAAGCTGACTGGGTTATCTGCAGAAGGTCAGAAGGGGTGTCAGCTGAGCAGATGATTGTTGAATCATCTGCATGCTGGATTAGTGTAGAATTGTCGATGGAGTGGTGAAAGTTGTTGATGAATATATTGAAAAGTAAGGGTCCAAGGACAGAACCATGTGGTATCCCAGTAGGGTTGTATAGAAAGGAAGAGGTGAAATGTTTCCATTTAACAGCTTGTTGGCATTTGGAGAGGTAGCTGGTGATAGGAGTTTAATAAACAAGAAAAACAAGAAATGACATGAAGGCTGGGCTAACCCCTTTGCCGAAAGCGGTCTGTCATGTCATTTCTTGTTTTTCTTGTTTATTAAACTCCTGTACACAGTTCACAGTTGCTGGCTCTTCTTTATTGTTTGGTTCAAGTTTTACTGAGCCATGCATCAACCTCCATGCAGGGAACCATTTTTCGGGGGTAGCTGGTGAACCAAGTTATGGTGGAAGGGGAGAGACTGAGGGAGGAGAGTTGTGATAGGAGTATAGGGTGGGAGACAGTATCAAATGCTTTGGAAAGGTCTAGGAAAAGGGTTGATATGATTTTGCCTGAGTCACAAACATAGTTAATGTACTCGAGGAAGGAGAGGAGAGCAGTGATGGTACTGTGGCCAGGACAGAATCAAAGTTGTGTGGGGGTTAGGAGGTTGTTTTTTGTTAGATAAGGCATCAGTTGTGAGTGAATACATTTTTCCAGGACTTTTGAGAGTGGGGAAAGTATGGCAATGGGACAGAAGTTAGAGGTGTCAGTGTTTTTACCATCTTTATGGACTGGGATAATGGATGCTTGTCTCCAAAGTGAGGTAACATAAGATTCTTGGATAGACCTATTTATTATGATGGAGATAGGGAAGGCTATGCTGTTAGCAGATAGTTTGAGGAAGGATGCAGGTAAATTATCTGGTGTGTTGGAGCATGGTTTCAGTCAGAGGAGGAGTTTTTTTATTATGTGTGTGGGCACAGGGTTGAGGATGGAGGAAGGGGGTATGTGTTTTGAGATCAGAGGGGAAGGTATAGGGAGGGGGGAAGATATTGGAGGTGAGCTGAGGAAGCTGGCAGTAAGTTTGGCTATACATTCCACAAAGAAGGTGTGAAATAGAGAGGCTGTTTCTTGGTCAGAGCAGTTAGGGTTTGGGCATGGGTTATCTTTACTGCTGAGGTGAAGGAGGGAGGAGATAGTATTCCAGAATTTTCTAGTGTTGTTAGTATGTTCAGATTGAAGCTTAGAGTAATATGTTTTGCAATTTCTGGTTATTAGTTTTTTTTTATGGAGTTGCGGAGTTGTTCAAATTCTAGTAGGGTATTAGGTTGCTTATTTCTTTGGTATTGTTTCCACTTTTTGTCTCTTAGGAGCATGATCTGTTTAGTTTCCTTAGATAGCCAGGGCTAAGTGATAGCCTTAACTCTTTTGGTCCTGAGAGGAGCAAGGTTATTGAGTAGGTACAGAAATGTTTCATTAAAGTAGTTGATGGCGTTGTCAAGGGGAAGAGTTCTTAAAGGTGTCCAGTCAGTTAGTTTTGGGCAGTCTGAAAATGTTTGTGGGTTGAAGTTGGACAGGCTTCAGATTTGAGTGTAGTGATGTTGTTTATGAAGGGGGAGGGTTACCGGTCAGTAAAGGCTGGCAGATGGTCACTGAGGGGGACAGGAAGGATTCCTGAATTTGAGATTAGATTTGGATGAGACACTAAGATCCAGTCAATGATGGATCCGGAGGTTCCATCTTTGTTTGGTCTGGTGGGGGAGTTTATTAGCTGGATGAAGTTAAAGAGTTTGATTGTTTGGGTAGGGGACTGAGAGCTAATTGTGGCCCAGTTAATGTTTACGTCACCTAGGATAAAGGTTTCATTTTTAATTATAGAGGAGAACCAGGAGAGAATGTCTTCTAATACTGAGGTATTATTATCTGGAGGGATGTAAAGAGAAGCTCTGCATATGGACTTGTGTTTCTTCAATTTTAAGAGACTATGGTTAACTCAGAGATGGCAATTTTTGGAGTGTGAATATTGTATGGGATAATTGAGTAGGTGGAAAAGTAGATTATGGCTACACCAACTCCTTTTTTGTTGGGCCTGTCGTTACAAATCATATGGTAGCCAGAAGGCAGGATTTCATTATATCTCATTATATAAATCATACAATATCATACAAACAGGAAAGTGACTACTGTGTGTTTTTATCTGAGTTTCTCTATATGTATGAGACACTATGTTTTTTTTTTGCTTCTCAATTTGTGTGTGTGTGCATGTGTATGCATGCGTGTGGAAGTATATATGTAAATGTATGTGTGTGCGTGTGTGTGTGTGTGTGTGTGTGTGTGTGTGTGTGTGTGTGTGTGTGTGTGTGTGGCTTATGATGTTTCAGGCTTCTGTGTGTGTATATATATGTATATATATATATATATATATATATATATATATATATATATATATGTAAATGTATGTGCTTGCATGAATGTACGGTAGATAGAAAAAAAGTGTACACACCCTTGTTAAAATGCCAGGTTTTTGTGATATCATATCATAAATGGGATGGAGGATCATGCATATATCTTAACTGTTATACATCAGGCTGAGAAATGACCAATTTCAAAACTTTTTCCACCTTTATTGTGACCTATAACCTGTACAATACAATTGAAAAACAAACAAATCTGTTAGGGGAAAAATATAAAAATATAAAAAATGTACAATAAGCTAGTTGCATAAGTGTGCACACCCATAAACTAATACTTTGTGAAGCACCTTTTGATTTAATTACAGCATTCAGTCTTCTTGGGTAGGAGTCTGTCAGCATGGCACATCTTGACTTGGCAATATTTGCCCACTCTTCCTTGCAAAAGCTCTCCAAATCTGTCAGATTGCGAGGGCATCTTTTGTGCACAACCCTCTTCAGGTCACCCCACAGATTTTCTATTGGATTTAGGTCTGGGCTCTGGCTAGCCCATTCCAAAACTTTTAATTTTCTTCTGGTGAAGCCATTCTTTTGTTGATTTGGATGTATGCTTAGGGTCATTGTCGTGTTGAAAGGTGAAATTCTTCTACATCTTCAGCTTTCTAGCAGACGCCTGACGGTTTTGGGCCAAAAGTGACTGGTATTTGGAACTGTTCATAATTCCCGCCACCTTGACTAAAGCCCCAGTTCCAGCTGAAGAAAAGCAACCGCAAAGCATGATACTGCCACCACCATGCTTCACTGTAGGGATGGTGCTCTTTTGGTGATGCAAAGTGTTGTTTTGCGCCAAATGTACCTTTTGGAATTGTGGTCAGAAAGTTCAACCTTGATCTCATCAGACCATAACACATTTTCCCACATGCTTTTGGGAGACTTGATGTATTGTTTTGCAAATTTTAGCCAGGCCTGGATGTTTTACTGTGTAAGAAAAGGCTTCCATCTTGCAACCCTACCCCATAGTCCAGACATATATAGAGTACGGGAGATTGTTGTCACATGTAGTACACAACTAGTACTTGCCAGAAATTCCTGTAGCTCCTTCAGTCTTGCTGTAGGTCTCTTGGTAACCTCCCTGACCAGTTTTCTTCTTGCCTTTACATCAATTTTGGAGGGACGTCCAGTTCTTGCCAACGTCACTGTTGTCCCATATTTTCTCCACTTTTTGATGACTGTCTTCACTTTGTTCCATGGTATATCCAATGTTGTGGAAATGTTTTTGTACCCTTCTCCTGACTGATACCATTCAACAATGAGATCCCTTTGATGCTTTGTAAGCTCTCTGTGAACCATGTTTTTTGCTGTAGCAGGCAACTGAGTAATTGTCAGGAAAATCCTAATAGGACAACTGAACTTTATTTGGGGTTAATCAGAGTCACTTTAATTGATGGCAGGTGTGTACCCAATAAGACTGAATGCTGTAATTAAATTGAAAGGTGCTTCAACAAAGTATTAGTTTAAGGGTGTGCACACACAACAAAGTATTAGTTTAAGGATGTGCACACTTATGCAACCAGCATATTGTATGTTTTTTCTTTTTTATATTTTTTCCCCTAACAGATTTGTTTGTTTTTCAATTGAATTGTACATGTTATAGGTCACATTAAAGGTGGGAAAAGTTTTGAAATGATTTGTTGTGGTCTCATTTTTTTATAATACAAAAACCTGGCATTTAAACAGGGGTATGTACACTTTTTAGATCCACTGTATGCGTCTAGACATTATTAAATACTTACATAACATGTATTTTGGTTGTTGAACCATGGAACACTTTTTGCATGGTGCAGAAATAGGGTATTCTACATTTTGACTGTCGCATATTGCTGTCATTTATTTTCCACATTGGCCTCTTAGCAATATTGTCTTTAAGTATTTTATATGTATTGCTTGAAAAAAATAAAGAGTATTTGGATTGGGAGCACAGTGGCCTGAGGCAAGTGGTGTGAGTTGATGAATGTTAATAACTCTTAGATTAATTATTTATTTATTTTACATTTGTTGACCGGGAAAGTCCGACTGGAGGGAGGTCCATTTACAGTGGAGTCCCGGGGAGAAAAGCTCCACTAATACAACTACATGTGGTGGTAATATACACAATACTAGATATTATTTATAATACAAGATATAAACAAAACAATATGAAGAAGTGATTTGTATAAAACTAATGAAAGGACTACATTGTATCAATACAATCATCAGATATATCACATATGATAGCATGATCAGACAAACTTTGCTGATGCAGGACTGAGCATGAGCACAGGAAGGCACTGTATGCCAGTTTTGAGGAGAAATTAGTACTGTAGTATAGAGATAGAAAGCAGGATGTAGAGTGGTGGGAAGTATTTGGGTAGAGCAGGAAAGCATTTATGTGATGCAAGGACAGAGCCAGGAATGCAGGAGGTGTGATTTAAGTGATCTTTTGAACAGTGAGATAGATGGAGCCGAGGAGATATTCTGGGGGAGATTATTCCATGTCTTTGCTATGGTATGAACAAATAGAGCTTTTCCTGCAGTGTTGTTGGCTTGAGTTATGTGCAGCAGGGTTTTGTTGGATGAGCTGGACGCTTTGCTGAGTATTGTTTAAGTAGTTGGTTCAAGGCTGGAGTCTTGTGGGGATTTTTTAGGATGTTGTAGGTGAGGACAAGTTGGTGGAAACTAATTAAATGAGGAAGTTCTAACCACTGTAATTCTTTAGGGCAAGACAATGATGGCTCTGAAAAGCAGAGTTATTGGCGAATTTTGCAATCTTATTGTAACATGATTCTAGTTTGTTCATGTCTGTTTTCTTAATGCAGGTTAGGATAGGAGATGCATACAGTAGTGTAGACAGAAGATGGGTTTGGGCTAGGGTGATTCGTGGCTGGTCTGTTAGGAAGTGTTTGTGTTTATACAGTGTTCCTAATTTTTTATGTACTTTCTTAATAGTTTGGGAGATGGACATCAAGTGGAGGTCATTATCTATTTCAGTGCCAAGGAGTTTTGTGTGATGGGAGGGGGAGATTGTGGTGCCATTTTTGGAAGTGATAGTGAAGAAGAGCGGTGTGGCTTTGTATTTGGTTGGGGAGAAAACTAGTACTCTTGTCTTGTTGGGGTTAAGGATCAGTTGGATATCAGTAATCCATTTTTCCGTGCTGAAGGATTCCTGGGTAAGATTTTGAAGAGTGGTGGATGGGGCTGAGCAGATTAATGTGGAGTCATCTGCATATTGTATGAGTGATGCATGCAGTGTGGAGGTGTGTAGTCTATTGGTGAAAATAGTGAATAGTAATGGACCTAGTATTGAGCCTTGTGGAACGCCTATGGTGGATGATAGTAAGGGTGATAGGGTTCCTTGCCATTTGACTGATTGTTTCCTATCAGAGAGATAGTTTCTGAACCAAGCAGTTGTAGAGGGGGCAAAGGATATTGATGATAGCGTGTCTAGTAGTAGGTTATGTGAGACCATGTCAAATGCCTTAGAGAGATCTAAGAATATGGCAGATACAAAGTTGTTGTTATTTCTGAGTTGGTTAACCTGGTTGGTGAAAGACAGAAGAGCAGTGGTTGTACTGTGGTTTGGGCGAAGCCGTGCTGGGTTGAGGAGAGGAGATTATGTGAGGTTAAGAAATGCATCACTTGGGTGTGAATACATTTTTCCAGAATTTTGGACAGGGGGGATAGGATAGCAATGGAGCGGTAGTTTGATAGCTCGTAGGAGTTACCACCTTTGTGTAGGGGATAATATGTGATTCCTTCCATAGATGAGGGATATAAGCCTCTTTTATGGAGCGTTAATCAGAATTGAGACAGGGTAGGCTAGAGATTCAGCTGCTAGTTTTAGGAAATTAGTGGGTAGGCCATCAGCTGCAAGAGTGGTAGGTTTTAATTTTGAGAGTAGCTTTGACTATGGAGGTTGGTATGGGAGAGAGGGTGAAAGGTGGTATATTACTATGGTCCTTAGTGGGGTGGATATAGGGTTATTGCTAGATAGCTGAGTAGATAGTGATAGAATAGAGTCTATGAAATGATGGTTAAATTGAGAGGCTAAGCTGTCAGTAGTGGAATTTGTGTTGGGAGCTGGGGTAGTAGTTTTGCCAGGTTTTAGAAGGAGTTAATAGCATGCCAGAATTTTTGGGGTTTTTAGAGTGTTTGTTTTGGAGATGAAGGAAGTAGCTTTGTTTGTCTAGCTTTGTTTGCCTTTTGGCTTGATTGCGAAGTTGTTGATAGTTCTGTCTATTTAAGCTAGTATTGTTCTTTTTCCAGATCTTCCAGGCATTATCTCTGGCTTATAGTAAGCCTTTTGTGGTCCTAGTCAGCCAAGGAGCATAGTTTACCTTGGTTCTAAGTTTTCTAATGGGGGCTATTGTATTCAAAACATTCATAAAAGTAGTATTGAATAGTTTAACTGCCTGGTCTAGTTCCAGAGTATGTAATGGCTGCCAGTTACATTGTCGTAATAATGTATTGAGAGTTTGTGGATTTACCTTGTGCTCGTTTCTAGTTTCCTTATATAGTATGGGTTTGTTTATGTTTAATTTTTTACGAAGAAGGAAAGTGGGGTAGTGATCGCTGAGTGAGTCTGGAAGACAGCCCGTGAGATAATTTTGACTAGGGAAATTTACTAAAGTCCAAATCAAGAGTTGATTGTTTCTTGGATTTTTTATCTACTCTGGTAGGTTCTTGAATTAGTTGAGAGAAACCGAATAAGTTAATATGGTTAGTGGGATTGCTAGAGTTGCAGGATTGCCAATCAAGATTTAGGTCTCCTAACAGTATGGTTTCTTGTGGTAGGTTGTAGCCCATTGTAACATTTCTTCTATTGTTGCTGAGTTATTTCCTGGAGGATATAACTACAAAGGATGTTAATTTTTGTTGTTTATTGATAGAACTGAGCCTAATGTTTCAGCATTTTGGAATTTGGGAAGTGGGGTTTGCAGAGGTTGGAGGCTGAGTGTGTTTTTAAATAGAATAGCAACTCCACCTCCCTTTTTAGTATTTCTGTCTAGTCTTAGGATGTTATAGCCTGATGGAAGAATTTCTTCGTTCTGGATGGAGGGTTTTAGCCAGGTTTCAGTAATAGTTAGTAAATCTGGGGAGTGTTGGGCTATGAATGTATGTAGGTCATGCAGTTTGTTTGTTATGCTTCTTGAGTTTAGGTTTATAATAAGTAGGTCTGATGTTTGTTTGCCGAGAGGTGAGGTGGCTCAGGAGAAACAATCAGGGAGCAGGACTGCAACTGCAGGTACAGCTACGGGAAGGGATTGTAACTTTTGTGGCTTCTGAACTAGTGGTGTGGTCAGGAACTATTGTAGTCCTATCAGATAAGGAAAACAAAAGCTAGGGGGAAAGAGAAGTTGTTAAGTAGAAAAACTTCTGTTAGGGGCAGAGATGAATCCTAATTTGTAAGCCTTCAGGTGTAATATGAGTGGGTTTAGCAGGACTTTGTCTGGTAAGAAACTGCCACCTGGTGGCGAAGAGGGTGATTTCCAGCACTAGTATACTGTGCCACACCTGTTGTGCTTTATGGGGTTACTAGGAGCAAACAGGGATAACTATGGATTCAGGGGCTTGCAGGCTGCTATCACATACACTGGTAGGGTGCTGGATAATAGTATAATACTGTTATAATATTGCCCTAGAGCTACATACACTGAGTTGTCCCTGTATGATTTCAGTTGTGCCTTTTTCACTTTTGAGGTCTTTGGTATGCCTGGGAGCAGGGTATCTTCA
Organism: Protopterus annectens; assembly: GCF_019279795.1. Taxonomy (NCBI): domain Eukaryota; kingdom Metazoa; phylum Chordata; order Ceratodontiformes; family Protopteridae; genus Protopterus; species Protopterus annectens. The sequence goes on from NC_056729.1 coordinate 1,345,462,086, forward strand.
GACGCCCTCTCTCTGTGACCGGAGGAATTCTGACCAAAAGTACTAACCTTATATGTAGGAATAGTACAGGGGACACCCGTGGTTACAGCTGTAAGGAGAGGAGAGACAAAAAGCCTTAGTACAGCAGGAAAACTAGGAGGAGGATTATGTGTGGGATAGGAATAGTGAGGAGGATTATGTGTAGGAAAGGAATAGTGAGAGGAGCGTTAGTGTGAGAGGAATAGTCCCAGCGTGAGTCAAGAAATAGAGAATTACCAAGAGCAGAATTTGGAAGATAAGCAGGAAGAGGGTGCAACCTCTATTGTGTTAGACAAAAGGGTAGAGTATGCGGTAGAGGAAGAAACAGTTGTGAAATAAGGATAGATGAGGGAAGATGAGGGAGAATTAGTAATACAGAGTAGGAGAACCACAGTTACATTCAGTGCCCCTGTTAACTCGGGGATTGCACTTGTAACAAACAGACACTCTATAGGAAATGGAAATACAGTCCCCTTGTAAGCACAGAATTATTAAATTCAGTGCCCCTGTTGACTGCAATGAATGCACTTGAAACAAACACTCGATAAAAATGAAAATACAATGCACTTGTAGGCTCAGAATTGCTAAATCCAGTGCCCCTAATAACTCATTGAATGCACTTGAAACAAACACTCGATAAAAATGAAAATACAATGCACTTGTAGGCACAGAATTGCTAAATTCAGTGCCCTAATAACTCAAGGAATGCACTTGTAATAAACAAACATTACAATTAATAATGGAAATACAATGCCCTTGTCGGCTAGTCAAATTAAACAAGTCAGAGCTTCTATTTGATTAATAAAGAAAGTCCGCTTGCATAAACACCTCAATATCAGCTTAACACGGACTTGTTAGCTAGTCAAACTAAAACATCAGAGCTTCTATTTGATTAATAAAAAAGTCCGCTTGCATAAAAACACCCTCAATATCAGCGCTTAACACGGACAACGTAATTGCAACAGATTGCTAATTAAAGTCCAACAATAAAATAAACGAAGCTTCAGAGTTCCATTATTATAGAATCTGTAACTTTATATATTACAGTCGCTAAGGGTTTAACAGTAACAGGCTGTTGGGGATATCTTAGGGTCGTTGTATGTATGTGTCGCCAGTACAGCTTGCATGGCAAGCAGAGCCAGAAATAAACGGAGCCTGTTAGTTCTTATATTGAGTGTCTGTAACCTTATATGCTGCAGTCGCTAGAGACCCAACAGTACCAAGAACAGATAAATGTCGTGGATATCTAAAGGGTCAAGTCTATGCACGTGTTACCAGCACAACGTTTGTAGCATGGTGGGGTTAACATCACAAGCTATGGTTAAATTGCATTGTGTTCCAACAAATTAAATACATATAAAACCATTGAGTTATACATTTAAAACACACATTAAGGCAGAATGATTCACATTAAACAATGTACATTTGCAATGCAGTTTAAACCTACCGGGTAGCGAGACTCACAGCCTGCCTTTTGCTTCCTGATTCGAAAATGGCGCCACAGGGAACACCACTGCTATGAAAACTTTGGGCGGATATGGGTCTTTGAGGGAGGGGAAAGAGGTAGGGACTACAGGAGGGGAGGGGTATTGAGCCGAGAGCTGAGGTGGCCCAGGAGAAACAATCAGGGAGCAGGACTGCAACTGCAGGTACAGCTACGGGAAGGGATTGTAACTTTGTGGCTTCTGAACTAGTGGTGTGGTCAGAACTATTGTAGTCCTATCAGATAAGGAAAACAAAAGCTAGGGGAAAGAGAAGTTGTTAAGTAGAAAACTTCTGTTAGGGGCAGAGATGAATCCTAATTTGTAAGCCTTCAGGTGTAATATGAGTGGGTTTAGCAGGACTTTGTCTGGTAAGAAACTGCCACCTGGTGGCTAAGAGGGGATTTCAGCACTAGTATACTGTGCCACACCTGTTGTGCTTTATGGGGTTACTAGGAGCAAACAGGGATAACTATGGATTCAGGGCTTGCAGGCTGCTATCACATACACTGGTAGGGTGCTGGATAATAGTATAATACTGTTATAATATTGCCCTTAGAGCTACATACACTGAGTTGTCCCTGTATGATTTCAGTTGTGCCTTTTTCACTTTTGGAGGTCTTTGGTATGCCTGGGAGCAGGGTATCTTCAGACGCCCTCTATGACCGGAGGAATTCCTGACCAAAAGTACTAACCTTATATGTAGGAATAGTACAGGGGGACACCCGTGGTTACAGACTGAGTTGTCCCTGTATGATTTCAGTTGTGCCTTTTTCACTTTTGGAGGTCTTTGGTATGCCTGGGAGCAGGGTATCTTCAGACGTCCTCTCTATGACCGGAGGAATTCCTGACCAAAAGTACTAACCTTATATGTAGGAATAGTACAGGGGGACACCCGTGGTTACAGACTGAGTTGTCCCTGTATGATTTCAGTTGTGCCTTTTTCACTTTTGGAGGTCTTTGGTATGCCTGGGAGCAGGGTATCTTCAGACGTCCTCTCTATGACCGGAGGAATTCCTGACCAAAAGTACTAACCTTATATGTAGGAATAGTACAGGGGGACACCCGTGGTTACAGACTGAGTTGTCCCTGTATGATTTCAGTTGTGCCTTTTTCACTTTTGGAGGTCTTTGGTATGCCTGAACCTTAACAGTGTGTTTTAGGGAATTTGCTTTTCTCTATACTAGAGCAAAAGTGAAGAACCACTCTCTAAGAAATACTGTCTGCTCTGGAAGCATACTGTATTCTGTCTTCTAAGAAAGCCTGCAGATACTTCCTGATATCTTTGAAAAGCTGAGTCTCTTCTGTGGCCTAAGGGCAGGCTTAGTATTCATGAATTATATTACATAAAGCCAACAGGAGCAAATGCTTCTCTAACACATCAGATTTATTTACCTTTTGTAGTTAATCCACGTTTTGAATGGATTTTCCATACGTTAAGAATACTTTAGCCAGTAGTGACATTCCATTATCTGAATTAAGTACTATTTGTTTACACTTGTTTTCTTAGTTGTCTAGTACTCTCTGGGGTGGTAGTTTTTCATATCAATAACAACAGAATACATGAAGTAATCTAATAAATAAATTCCATATTTAAGCATCTTTCTGCAGTATAAATAATCATTTCCTGATAGTGAAATGGTTATATTTTGCCTTATACCCAGATGGGTTAAGCAGAATAACTCACTGCTGTTTTGAATTCTCAGCCTGCCTGTTTTTGTACTTGAGTGCTTGCGCCTTTTTGCCTGCATTTTACAAATAGTATGGACATGAAGCTGCGGAGTGCTTTTTAATTATGTGCCTCTTTCTTCTGCACTCATCTCAGCCATACTCTTTGTATATGATTAGTATTTATTTTACAGAATGTTAGTGCCCCAGGTGCAGATGATCCATTAATCATAGGTGTGTGTGTGTCTGGACCAGGAGAACAGTACTATTTGGAAACAAGGCTGTGCTGTCGGTGGGATGGTGTCAGACCAGGAATGAAAAATAATACATAATATGGTGCTGAGAGATTTCAGAATAAAAACTAGTACATAATAACAGGAACATACTTGTCAGAAGGGGAAATGACACAAGTCAGTGTTTCAGATCATAAATGGGATGGAGGATCATGCATATATCTTAACTATTATACATCAGGCTGAGAAATGACCAATGGACATCAGGGGAATGTGCATGTGTACGTGAAAGCATTAAGAATGTGCAAGATGGCTACGTTTTGGAATTTATGTACACAGTGAAATAAGCACCCAGTTAAGGTGAACAAATGAGGTGTTAGACATGATTTGCTTAGTGATCGATTTTACTGAACTGCACTAGTGAAGTGACATGACCCACTTATTGCCAGCTATATATGCAAAACATATTCTCATTTATGGTACAGAATAAGGTTGTGAGGAAGCATATAGGAAAAAAGAGATGGGGAATAAGAAATGTAGATGATACCAAGCTGACATTTCTAATTAATGCAGGTAAGAATTGTAATGGTAGATGTTCTTCGTGTTTCACTGTTGCAGTCATCACACTTGGGTTATCCTGCCAGGGGTAGCCCTCAGTCGGCCTGAATACCAGAGGCTTAGTATTTGTGCGTCGATTGCTGTCTCTCCAGGACTGACATCAGGTCATCAGTGGTACAACATCAGGCAGCCGACACCATTACATCAGTCTTTCTTACATAGGAGCCTGAAGCAGAAGCAGTTCGCATGAGTGCCAGTCGCTGCTACCAGAGTTTTACTTTCCAAATTGAAGTTGAAGTCTTCTAAAGCTAAGTACCCCATTGTGGATCCTTTTTTCTTGCTCTAACCAATGTCAGAAAATTGTCTCACCTGTGGAAAGCAAATACCACACCGAGACTGCCATTCTTACTGCTTCACCTGTTTAGGCCCAGACCACGATGTCCCTCGCTGTCGCTTTTGTGCTTTGTTCAACTCCATAACTATATGTCGTCAGGCCCTTATTGTAGCTAGATATGTTCACTCTCAGTCCTCAAATTCCGATATGGCTTCGGTAAGCCATCCGATTACCTTTCTTCCGAAAAAACATAAGGATAAAGACAGAGACAGACCGCACAGGTCCAAAACTGACGATGATGCTTCCATTAAGCTAGTCATCATTTCGGTCCTCAGTGAGGTGCTTCCTCAGCCCTTGATGCCGGCTTCTGTGGATTCGCAGGCCATTATCAAGATCTTTTTGGAGTCCGGTATGCTGCGAGACTCTTCTTCAACTAAGGATCCTGCGGATGTCTCTACCTTGGATGAATCCAGAGCCACTGAGCAGGCACTGGCTTCCGAGGAAGGTCTTCACACTACCGATACTCGACACAAACTGACAACGTCTTTCGCGTCTTTAGTTCTTTCTAAAACTACCGAGTTTCTAAGGCCCAAGGTACGAACTATGCCGAAAAAAACGACGACCCAAGCTCAGGCACCTGCTTCAATACCTCAATTTCAAATGCTTAAAATTGCAGACGACATTATTATGCTTATTAGGGGAAGCCAGGCTACCCCTTCCGAAAGGAAAAGAGACATGTCCCCTGTAGTTTTATCTGAACAGGAGTCCGGTGACTCTGATGCCACTGAATATGAAGACATGCAATCCCTCTCTGCTTATGAGGATTCTGATGCAGAGGAATCCATACTTTCTGCCTCTCCACCCGAGGATTTTTCATTTGGTGAAACATTACATACTTTAAGGTAGCATTTCCAGTGGGAATGTCAGGACTGTCCTCAGTGAAAAAAGAAACTCAGGGAATTCTTAGATTTACCACAGCACAGACCTTTAGCCATTCCTCCTGTCCTGGATGTTGTGGATGATGCTTTTATGGAATCCACTTTGACTCCTGACACCCTTCCTCCTGCTCCCAGGAAACCTGACAGGTACTACAGAGTGCCTGACTCTCACAAATTCCCAGAGGTCATCTCCCAAGGACCTAAAGGAATTAAAGCAACCTCAGCTAAGAATCCCACCCCCTCAGACAGGGATTCCTGAGCTTTAGACAGATGGGGTAAAAAAAGTATACACCTCAGCAACTCTTGCTATTAGAGCACTAAATTGTCAGTTCCACATGCTGAAATATCAACAGTATGCCATGGAACTCCTCAAACAAAAAATCTCTTTCTTTTCTGCTTGTGCAGAAAATAAAGAATTACAAGAGCTTATGTATTCTGCAAGCCAAGTTACTAAGCACACCTTGCAATGTGGCTTTGATGCCCTAAAAGCATCTTGCAGGGCAGCAGTCACTGGTTTTGTACTTAGAAGCCATGCTTGGCTTAAGGAACAGACCTTGCCAGACCATGTCAAATCAAAATTATTGGACGCATCATTGAATAAAGACAATTTGTTTGGCACCAAAGCAGAAGAGGTCTTAAAAAAAGATGGAAGAAAAAGCTAAATCTATGCAGACAGTTAAAGACTTTTTACAGGTCCAGCCTCCGAGGTTCAGTAGACATTGCCCCTCCAAGCACTGGTCCTTTCCGGACCCCTCCAGGCCCAGACCCAGGGGAAGCAGACCGCCCAGACAACAGTCCCAGGGAATGCAGAGATCTAAGCAATGGAGTTCCTCCTCTTCAAAAACAGGGAGTGCTAAGTCACCCCCTTATGGAAAGAACTCACAATGACTTTACACCTCCACCCCTGCTTGTGCCCCTAGGAGGAAAACTCTCCTTCGATGCAAACAACTGGGCCTCTATTACCAATGACCAATGGGTCCTCAACATAGTGACCCAGGGATACCAATTTTATTTCCACACTCTTCCAACCCCAAAAGGGTTCCCAGATCTTCTTCCAAACCAGTGTTTCAAAAATTCAAAATGCTCACCTTCCAGCAGCTTCTGCCTATGCTTTCCAAGGATGCTTGGTTAGCCACCCTAGACCTAAAAGAGGCCTACCTAAACATCCCAGTCAGGGACTCTTGCAGGAAATATCTACATTTCAGGGCAGGATCTATGCACTTTCAGTTCTCTGCGCTTCCCTTTGGCTTATCCTCTGCTCCCAGAGTTTTCACAAAATGCTTGGCTTCAGCCATTGCTTTTTGCAGACAAAGAAATATTCAAATTTACCCCTACTTAGACGATTGCCTGATTCAGGCAGACAGTCAGTTAAAGCTGTTACACCACCTGACCTTTGTAAATGACCTACTGACCTCCCTGGGGCATACTATCAATGAAAATAAATCAAAACTAGTCCCCACACAAAAAATTGTATTCCTGAGAGCAAGCCTGGACACAGCATCCCAGATGGCATTCCTTGCTCCAGAAAAACAAGCCTACCTATCAGGCTACTTCTCTCAATTAGCAACTAGAACCCAGTTTTACACAAGGAAAATCCTGCAAGCTGTAGGCTTCATGGCCTCCTGCGTTCTACTCATTCCATATGCCAGACTGCATATAAGGAAACTACAATGGTACCTAAAAGGCCTTTGGTGTCAACATTCTCAAGACCAGGAAACTATAATACCTATGATACCCTGTCTAAGGAAAGATTTTCTTTGGTGGGCAGCAGCATGCAACCACAACAAGGGACTTCCCTTCTCACAACCCCACACCATCCACACCCTCACCACAGATGCATCAGACTATGCCTGGGGTGCACACCTGGACGGCAGGTGCATTCAGGGCCACTGGAGCCCAAATCAAATACATCTGCACATCAACCAAAAAGAGATGCTAGCTGTTCAGCATGCCCTGACAGCTTTCAGACCCCTACTCTCCCCGGGGCCTCTACTGATCAAAACAGACAACACCACAGTGATGTGGCATATCAACAAGCAGGGAGAGACTCACTCTTATCCTCTCTGCAGGCTCGCCATGACCCTTTGGCACACAGCCTCAGCCATGCAAATACACCTGCTAGCACAATTCCTGCCAGGGTCCCTAAACTCTCTCGTAGACAACTTAAGCAAAAACCTGCTAGACCCACATAACCTTCACCCTTGTAACCCAGAAATGGGGCACCCCGAAGGTGGACCTCTTTGCCTCCCACTCCCAATCATCAGCTCAGCAAATTCTGCACAAGGGAACCTCACAGCAAGGCCTGGAAAGTGGATGCTCTATCCTTCTGATGGGTAAACTCTCGGTCTGTGCATTTCCCCCTCTACCACTCATTTCAGGGGTACTGCTCAAAATAATGGAGGAAAAACCAAGGGCAATCCTGATTGCCCCAGACTGGTGGCACTGGTACCCACTGCTGGTCAGCCTGTCACCCCTGCCACCGTGGCACCTACCTCAGATCCCAACACTCCTAACCCAGAAGAATGGAGAATTCATGCATCCCCAATTGCAGACCCTCAACCTGGCAGCCTGGCTTATTCTCTGACCTCTCCTCAAGCTGCCAGCCTAAGCAAACAAGTCCTAGATGTTATACATGAGGCCAGATGCCCCAGCACTAGAAAATCCTATGCTGACAAGTGGAAAAGGTTTTGCACCGGGATTCAGGCTAAAGGAGCCGAAACAGCAAAGCCCTCCCTACCTCTCATCCTGGATTACCTAGCAGACCTACTACACAGGGGTCTATCCTTCTCTTCTATTAAAATTCATGCCTCTGCCATCTCTGCTCATTACAGCACAGAGCCACCTCTCTTCTCACACCCTCTCATCAAACAGTTCTTAAGAGGGGCAAAAAACTTAAGGCCACCTAGAAGAGTTCCTATCCCAGTTTGATACCTTAACTTTGTGTTGTAAAAGCTCACCCTACCCCCATTTGAACCTGCAGCTTCAGCAGAGTTAAAATTCCTCTTTTGGAAAACAGCCTTGCTTCTGGCCATCACTTCAGATAGAAAAGTTTCAGAGCTGCAAGCCCTCATGGCTGTAGAGCCTTTCATCATTTCCATGCTGACATGGTCTCCCTCAGGACTAACCCATCCGTCATGCCTAAGTGGTGCCCAGTGTGGCTCTCAACCAATCAAATCATTTGCCCACCTTTTTCCCTAACCCACAAAACAAGGGGGAAAGGATTCTGCACTCTCTAGATGTGCACATACAGCTCAGATTCTATCTGGATAGGACTAAATCTTTTAGAAAAACTGACCAATTGTTAGTCAGCTTCGCAGCAGGGGCAGAGGGCAAGGCCATATCCAAGCAAACAATCTCCAAATGGATAGCACACTGCATCCATTTCTGCTACAAACAACATGGGAATCCGCCCCCAAAGGAGGTCAGGATGCATTACCCCAGGGCAACCTCCACCTCTGCAGCTTTTCTCAGAGGATCCCCACCAGGGACATCCTGGAGGCTGCAATATGGACTTCTGTTCATACCATCATCAAGCATTACCACCTGCCTATTTTCTCCAAATCCAGGGCAGCCTTTGCCACCGCAATCTTGCAGGGCATCCTAGCCAGCCCCCAGTCTTCTTGACTGCCTCCACCCTTTTCTTCAGCTTTGGAAATCAATCCAAGTGTGATGACTGCAACAGTGAAACATGAAGAACATAGTACAGTTGTGTACATTTACCATAAATATAGATGTTCGAGTGTATTCACTGTTGCAGTCCTGGTTTCCCACCCTCCACCCCCTTGTCTTTCTCTCTCTCTTTCTTCCTCTCTCCTTACTGGGAATTTTTGGAATTTACTTTCTACTGGTGGTGTTCTTCCACCATAACCTAGCTCCCTATTTGTGGGCTCCTGACAGTTGGGGCAAGAAAAACTGATGTAATGGCTGCCTGATTTTATACCACTGACAACCTGATGTCAGTCCTGGAGTGACTGCAACAGATGCAGAAATACTAAACCTCTAGTATTCGGGCCGACTGAGGGCTATCCCTGGCAGGATAACCAAAGTGTGATGACTGCAAAAGTGAATACACTCAAACATCTACATTTATGGTAAGATTACACAACTGTACTTTCTGATTATCTTAATGGCAGAGTGTAACTGACATTCTAGGAAAAAACGCTGTCCTGCTTGTCTTGGGGTCATAGATTGCTCTACAGAAGAACTTCTAACAATATTTCCTAGTTTTGTATGTAGAGGAAAAAACTACCCTTCTCACAGACTTGCTTCCCCTCAATCCATTCCTACTAAGTATAACTCAAAGGAGAACTCTGTGCAGATACATGTTCTGTCTTGCCACTTGCCACATCTACACCCCAAGAAATGTGAACAAGTGCATAAGTAATAAATATGTGTGTAGATATATATATTTAGTTTATATATATATATATATATATATATATATATATATATATATATATATATATATATATATATATATATATATATATATATATTTATTTATTTATTTCATAGATTTATAGGTTGGTACTAGGCTGTCAGCCCTAGGGCCTAACAATCCTAGCCATAACAATTCCCTGGCTATTTCTTCCCACAATATTTACTTCCCTGTACCCCTTTCTAGCAGAGTGACTGACATGATCCCCGGGGTGAATTTTCTATCTCCCATCCAATCGTCAAGGTTCCTTTTGAAGAGGGCCAAAGAGACGCTCTGCTTGACATGTATGGGGAGTCTATTCTAGAGTCTGGGGAGTCTCTGGATCAGGACCCTATCCCTCCAGCATGTTTTTTGCATTGTGACTGACAAGGTTTAGATCCCTGGAGCATGTGGCTCTGAGGGATTGGGATTTCTTTAAGTGTAGCTTGTACAACAGCTCTGGGTTTGACATGGCCTTGTATGTTAAGCAGAGATCGCCTCTGAGTATTTTATTTTTGCTATTATTACTTTTTTTTCTGTTGCAGCTTACTGGTCATTCTTTACAATTTAATCTGCTGTAGAGGATGAATTTCTCTCAGAACTTGAATTCTTGCAAAGACTTGCTATTTTCCCTTAGCCTGGATATTACTGAAATGAAATGAGGAGTTAAGTAATTAAAGAAAAAAGTGATAGACATAGTTACCAGCCCTCAGTGACCTCCATATTTAAAATCTGTATTGCATTGTATTAAGTCAATGAAAATGCCTTATCTTCTAACATTAAAAAATAGAACAAAGCTAAAGGATCTAGATGGACACTTTAGTTGTCATTATCTCATTGTTTCTGAGTTTAAAGCAAGAATTGAAGTGTTAACCACTTTTGTGCAGAAATGTTTTCAGGAAAATTGTTGGACCATCTAAATAAGCCTTTCTTATATCAACAAATCAGCTCGCATGTTATCAAGGCCTAAGACTGTCTCACGACCTCTCCTAGTATGCTTTCTGAAATGTGCACATCATCTGGTATGAGACAGAATTCCATTTTGCACCTTCTCTGCTACCTAGACTACAAATCAGACACTGAGTATAAGCTTGTTTGCTTCACATTTAATAAAATATCAGGTGGGATGCCCAGCTACCCTGCAGGGTACCCGTTAGAGATGGTTGTTCTGCACTTGTGTGTATGAAGCAAGCACTACATCAAGAACTGACTCATCTTTTCAAGTTTTAATTTGCCTGGTGTTTATTTGCTTTGTTTCTTAAAGTGTTGATGTGTTACTGTACATTTATGTAAAATTGTACACCTGTGCAAATTGCTTTTACACTGTGCATGGTGAGTAGGGCTGCTCACAGTCTGGGGAGCATGGGAGGATGCTACACAACCACTGAGTAACACCCGTTCCTTTACTGTGGCTGTGTCATCTCTCTGTATTAATGGATAAATAATGATGGCTGTACTATAGCCCTTTGATAAGTAGAAGATTTTCAAAGTTACAATGTACGCAATACTTATATTTTGACAGAATCATTTGTGAGGCATTCCATTGCTTTCATTAACTTAACCCATGTTCCTAGTGGCCTTAAGATAGTTAACAAACCCATTATCCCCTTTGGGAAAAACAAAGTGCCCACAAATTACCACATAGGTGGTAATCCATTAAGTACAGAAGAAGTAATTAGGGATTTGGGGACCCAAGTAGATAGCAATCTCTCCTTTGACAATCATGTTGCCAAAGTGGTTAGAAAGACCTTCTATATAGCCCACCTTATCATGAAAGGGTTCACATCTAGATCAAGAGAGGTCATTGTGCCCCTCTACTCATCACTCATCAGGCCCATAATTGAATACAATGCCCCATTTGGGATGTACCTTACCCGACACCTGCAGCAACTGGAAAGACCCCAAAAGTACCTCACCAAGAGGATCAAGGGGCTCAAACAGATGCCCTACGCAGTTAGGCTAAAGAAACTCCAGCTCTACTTGGTTGCTTACTGCCTACTCAGAGGCGATATGTGCCTGATGTATAAAGCCATGTCCATCCCAGAATTAATTGACATGCTCCACCTCAGGAAATCCAAATCCCTTAGAGCTACACGCTTCAGGGACTTAAACTTCAGCACAGAAATAAATAGTACATGCTGGAGGGACATATTCATATTCCAGAGGCTTCCCTCACTCTGGAACAAAATCCCAATCCATGTTAGGCAGAGCCCCTCAATGACCCTCTGCAAGAGAAATCTTGATGAGTGGATGGGAGATCGTAGGTTTACCCTTGGGATCTCTTCTGTGTCCCTACTAGACAGAGGCACAGTAAACTAACCTTAAAAGGGCTATCTTCTGTGACCTACTATACAGAGGCACAGTCAACTAATCTAAAAGGGTGGCAAAAGCCAAACACACTCTGGCTAGGCATATAAATGCCCTAGGGCAGATAGCCTAGTATCAACCTATGAACCTATGGTGGCATTAGGATAGTTAACAAATTCTAGTTATAGACATCAAAATGTAGTTATATTTCCAACATTGTCAATTTGATTATGTCCCCTTGTTCAAGACATTATCATAGAGGAAACATTACTGTAAACTGTATTCTACAAGTTAATTTTCCTGATATAACCATAATAGTTTGTACGCTGCATTGATATTTGTTCAGGTCAACTTTTCCTAATAAGTAAAGAGTTCTGCTTGCTCCAAGCCAAATCTAGAAATGGATTGGTGAACAATAGATTGCAGCTATTGCTGATCCTTAAGAGTTAATGGTGAAAGGCTCTGCTTTTAAAGAGACACAGGACAGTACCATGGACATGATGTCTCATGGTGTTTACAAATATATTCTTGGAAATTTTAAATGTAGTCCAAGTGGTGCTAGCTTGTACCATTTTAATGAAATTAAATAATTTGTCCTCTGAACTTGTGCAGACATACTTCTGAAAAATGCTGATTTGCTTTGTAGACTGTATTCTAAATTGTGGAAGTGATGATTCCAGTGTTTTTTGTTTTGGTTCTTGTTGCAGATTTGTGCAATCAGCTGTGCACTGGAGCCCCTTTCAGACTTCTGCTCCAGCCTGTCCCTGATACCTGTTCAACTCTCCCCTTCATTTGGGGATATTCAAAAGTGGAGTGGTCCTGTCATTAAGTAGCCAGGAGTTAAGGTTAGATAAATCAGGATATGCCAGTATGGTACTGTGCTGTTAGCTTCAAAGGGAGTTTTGTTTGCAGTAAGAAAGGAGTCCACCTAGAAGGTGGCAGCAAAATATTGCACGGCCAATTCACACTCACACTGCTAAGTAACTAGACTGTTAGAATAACAAAGATGTCCAACTGCTCAAAACAGGGTGGCCAGATGATTTGCTATCTTGATGATTAGTTTAGAAAGATAGATGAAGTTCTTCTGCTTGATCTCCAGATGATAACTGTAGAAGTAATTATCCATGTCAAGTTTGTCCTGTAATAGACCAGAATGCGACCACTTTTGTTCCATTCTGTGTCCTGCTATCCTTAGGTCCCTAATGGAAAAGTTAAACCATGGTATCCATGAAGCAAGGCAAATCAGAAGAAGTTTTCCAGTGGCCACCTGATCAAGAAGTGGTCCTGACATTTGGTTGTATATGTCTACAGGTTCATCACAATTTTCATTCTGTTTAACTGGAAATCGTGGAAGAGCAGATACAAAAGTATCAATGGTCATTGACTGAATAGTTCTATGGAGGACATGACTATTCTCAGAAGGTCGTTGGTAAGAAACTGCATTGTCAGATGATCTATCCAAGTCCAGGCTGAAAATGTAAATTACAAATAGTCCAAGTTGAAAAACAGTATCTATAGTATAGCCTTTAATGTGGGTGACTGAAATGATGACCTACATAAATCCAAAGCCTTTTATGATGCAAATGAGTTCTCTAACAAATGCCACAGATGTCTCATCAGTCCTGATATTTAAATTTTCAACAATAAGAAATGTGGATGATTCAGTATGAAGGAGTCAAGGGAATCTGAAAAATCCTGCAGGAAGAGTAAAAAACTACCAGAGAGTAGTAGGTAGTCAAAGGATGGTCCCATTCCTGTAATATACTCAGATGAGTTAGCTGACCCCATTTTAATTTGGCTAAAGTAAATAGAAGAACAATGGATAATTGCAATCCCCCTACAACTTGATCAGGCCTAGGATGATGGAAAACAGAAATGCCTCAGGGAACCAGTGCCACAAGGAATTTTCCAGATTTAATATCCAAACACGTTTCAACAATTTATCTGCCAAATCTTTGGTATCCACTAAGTCAGACAAGATACTTTTCTTATTGTGAACTGACCTAGCATTGAGATGCAAGACATGCTTAGGAGCAATGTTATGCTTGACAAAGTCATTAGGCTCTGTTTCTTTATACACACAGGGATCACCTAAATGCACACAGTCTGTCAAGAAGTCTACTAAATTTACTGGAACACTTTCTGTACACACGGTCTGTCAAAATGTCTGGAATATAGGTATAGAGTCTTTTTTATGACATGTAGATGGCCCAGTCCATAAATGATGAAGGCCAGCTCTGTTTTCTATCAATATGCAGTTTCAAATGTACCTTAATGACATATCAAACTAATTTTGGAGAAAAAATGGTCATAATACAAATAACTTCTCTTTACCATAAAAGATAAACATCATAATAGTAAAAGTAAGGTGTTAAAGCAATTAACAAAAAAGTGTGTTTAAAAGCCATACTGAATACAACTGCTCTAAAAAATATATATCTTTTTAAGACAAAAATAAGCAAGTAAATCAGAGCCCATCATAACATGCAACTGAACAAATGTATTAAATGAATCCAGTCCAGTGTGTCCAGTAAAGGAATAAATAAAACCAATGTTCTGTTGCCAGAGGAGGACACCCAAGAAAAATGGAAATTATTGTCTGTAGAAGTCTTTCAAAATGATAATTGCTCCTTCACCAAAGCACAGATGTTTCCCAAATGTAAATTAAAATACAGAGTCAGGCAGTGGGACATAGATTCCAGGATAGCCCTGTATATAAATGAAGTTCAAACTGACCAGTAATAGAAAAAAAAAATGCATCTCCAGTCAAGCTTTCTTAAGAAAACAGCTCACAGTAAAGAAGTATAATGCTAACAAACCAACTGAATGTTAGTCAAAAAACAATGTAAACATGATTCTGTATCGAGTGCAAGGCCCAGGCATAATTGTGACATGCCATTTATACTATCTGTAATTAATGGAATTGTGGAGTTTATAGGACATTGCCAGGTAGTAGGCATACAAATACTACCATATAACATCCAGGTCAGAGTATTATCTAGTTCTTACTATTGTTGTACATACAAAGACACTGGAGTATAGACATGATATTGTGACTTTCATTGGACCAGTATAGGATTTTGAGCTGGCATGAGCCCTTCTTCGGGAATTAAGTTAGAGATATTTTATTTATTTTATTTATTTTATTTTACATTTGTTAACCGGGCTAGTCCAACTGGATACATGTCCATTTTCAGTGGAGGAGGAGAGAGAAAAAGCTCTACTACACTATAACAAAAGTAAAGTAAATACAAAATACATAAGGCATTTACTGTACAAATATTAATTATAATGCTTAAGTATCCATTTGTGCTTAGAAAGGAAAGTACATTATTTATTTCCAGTTGGCTAAAAAAAGAAAGTTGAAAAATGCAGTGTGGAAAAAAATGTGCAGCACAGATATTAAATAAAACTTTACACCTCAGAGACTAAAACCATGTGGGTATGTGTTTTGTGGGGGAGGAGGTGACCATGTGAGGCTGAAACTGTAAACACCAGTCCATGCCTTGTTAGAAAGATCAGCATTTTACATGTTACAACAGCATCAGTATTAATTTAGTAAAGAAGATGACACCTGAGAGAGACTACTCTGAAGTTTAATTAGACAGTAAATCAAAATGAAATAGATGTGTAGAGACATTAGATAAAATCCTAAGAGAAGTTCTAACTTGTACTTTGTTAGAACAGGCAATCGTTGTGAAATAGATATTTTGAACTTCTATTAATGGACTATTAAGTAAATTCTGTTATACTGTTAAAATTATCTAAACATTAAAGCCTTACTATTGGTTAAGTCTGTTGTTACTACTGTTCAGAGCAGAATCTTAACTTATGTGAAAGTTATTCACCTGTCATGGATCAAAAAAGTGCTAAAAGAAAACCCAGTATCTTAGCAAATACTGTTTATTATTCTGAGATAGTAAGCAGTTTGGATTTATGGTAAATTCATCATAATAAAATTGTACAATACTATAAAAAAGAAATATCTGTTTCTGTTAACTATGCCTTATTTGGTCCACTGTTAGGTGCTCAGAGGGAAAAGTTCTGTAATGTGCTGTAATATCTGGTGTACTGAAGAGCAACAAATATTTTTTTTTCTGCAAATGAAAAACTCAAGTTATGTTCAATTATTCATAAAAGTCCCTGTAGGCACTAGAAGGATACAGACCCATAAGGGCAAATATGAGATTAAGCAGTGCTGGGCTAGTCACACAGCTACACCTCTCAGTTATGCACAGTGTAAGGAATCAGTAACAGGGCACATTCACTGTACGAATATCAGAGTTCTGTTCTGCTAACATAACGTGGTAAGTCATAGGTAAATGTTCATCATATTGATCACTGTCAACTTTCCAAGATTATAAGCTCAGTATTTAAAATCTGTTCCTGTTTTGAGGGCCTTTGCCCCCTCATTATGTTTGGCTTTGTCTAGATTTCTTGCACTGAGAGGTTGAGAGGTATGACTACGCACTGAAACCATTAGGCGATCTGAACTGAGCTAAAAGACAACTTTTGGGGTGAAGCACTATAGAACTTTACTGCCACCAAAAAGTATACTCCTCTGAGGCTTTTAAAGATCGATAGTCAGCTTGTGCGTTCCTTTTTTGTTCATGTTTATTTTCTTCTTCTCAGCATCTGTTCTGTTTTAATGGAATTTCTCGTGACTGTAACATACTTTAAAACAGAGATAATTTTTTGTTAGTTTAAAAGTGGTATAAAGTAACTGAAAACATTTTTTCTGTGTATAAATTGCATTTATTCTACTTTTGTGGTGCTGACTTGGTGTTTTAATGTACTTTTTACTGTGTTTTTCTGTCAAAATCTAACTTTTGTGGACTGGTATTTTTTACCTGCAATTGTTGCTTGTCTTCCACAGGAAAAAGGCACGATTTTCAGCTTGATCATGGAACAGACTACCACTCCCATGGTTGTTCTTCTTCAGCCACAAAAAGAGAAAATTAAACAAACAGCCTTTGCCACCACAGCAGGCTAGCAGTTTGCTTCAGCTGCAGGTGGATGACTGTGCTGTGGCCATTCATACCTCAGACCACTTGTCTTTTATCCTGGATTCCTGTGGTGCAGCACCTGCAGCCAGTGTGGACTGAAGGTTAGCCATGTACTCTCCAGCTGTTGGGGTCCCCTCAATGGGCAAGGGAGAGCCACTCTTGTTGGTCCTGGGAGATGGAACAGGGACATTTTCTCTGTCATGTCAGAATGCTTTGCAAATCCATGTGCAAAGCTGCTGTTGTCATTAGTGACAAACTCCTCAATTTTCTTTGGATAGGAGTAGTTTGTCGGGTTTCGCTATGGGTTGTATTCAGGCTATTTATTGATTCTTCTTGTAAAGTAGTTTGTGGTAAAAGAAAGAAAGAGAGATTTCCATTTTCCTGAAGTGATTCAAGATTCTGAATCTGAACAAGAAGATGCCGGGATAGAAAATTTTTTTTCCTCAGAGTTCTGATTCAGACTAAGAGGAGGGCCTGGTTTCTTATTCTCCATGTGAAGGTTTCTCTTTCTCTGAGAGTATTACTAGAATGTGCCATTGTTTTCAGTTTGAGAACATTGAGGTTTCTAAGTCTCTCAGAAAAGACTGAGTTGTTAAAGAATGATTTTGTACAACCTACTCTCATTCCTTCTATTCTGTTGTATCAGTTACTGTCTGCAATTTTCCTGATAGTCAGATAGCTGCCCCTAAAAACGTAGATATGATTTATAAAGTTCCCCATTCTTTTACAATTTTATAAACTATTCCCAAACCTGACTTAGCGACTGTAGTTTTATTTGATCCTACTGCTGCTAAGCACTTAGTTAATTCCAATCCTGCTGCTTCTGATAAGGGTGGGAAAATTATTGATAGTCATGGAGGAAAAGTGTATACTTATGCAACTTTCATTTTCAGAATTTTGAGTTGTCCGGCAGCTCAGTTTGTTTTATCAAATTGTGAAAGGGCGGGGAATGCTTCACCTTCTTGTATGGAAACACCTGCTGTAAATACCTCAGTTTCTTCTGTTGCACAGGTCACTACACATTGTTTACAGTGTGTGTATGACTCTGTTGATATGTATACCAGGGCTAGGGCTACTGGCGCTCTTTTAAAGAGGTTTGCATGGCTGCATTCTCAGAACCTCTCAGTTCATGATAAAAATGAAATTTTATATTTTCCCTTGGATAGAGATTGTGTTTGAGCCCTCTAATGCAGAGATGATCAAAAAGTGTGATGAAAGCAGCAAGATGATGCAGTGGATTTCTAAGATTTTTTCAGCCCTCCTTTTCCAGAATTTCTAAAGGATTTTCTGTCTCCTCATCCAGTTTTGGCAAATAACAGAATAAACAGGATCAAGCAAAGTGCTGGTGAACAGACATTTAAGAAGAAATGGCAGAGGGGGGTTCCAAAAAGAAATCTCGAACCTCACAAAACTAGGACTGTCCAACAAGTCTGAATGGCTATTCAGGAGACTTTGTGAACCCCTCCTACCCTGGCCCTTTTTTCTTCCAGAAAGTCTGAATCTCCAGTTTTCTTTTTGGCAGCAGATGGTTTCTGACAAATGGGTTCAGAAAATTATTCAAAGTTACAGATAGCAGTGGGAAGAAATCCCTCCTTTTCAAGAGGCCATTCCTCATCCTCTAGATCAGACTCTCTTGTTTCCATTGGTTCTTCATCACATGCTGTCCAAAGGAGTGATAGAACTAGTTCAACTTTCCCAGGTGGGGAGGGGTTTTTAGTCAATTCCCTTTCTAGATGGCTGGTAGATGGTATAATTGTTATGATGCGTATCTCATAGATGCACTGTACAAGGCTCGATTATTACTTTGGAAGGGGCATTGGATAGGCTTAAAATGGAAACAAAGACAGCTGGCCTAGTATTTACATATGAAACTAATGCCCAATGAAAGAAAATTCTTGTAGACCAATTATGGATCTTTCTTTCCTAATCATGTTGGTGATAGTACCAAAATTCAAAATGGTGTCAATAAACAACCTGTTACCTCCTCTTCCTCTTTCCAAGTTTCCTGGCAACACTAGGCGTATCATCACATCTCCAGTCATCTAGGCTAAAGACAGTTCTTAAGGTGCTGTGTGTGTGGATCACATTATCAGTTCATTGCATTACCCTTTGGAATATCCCTCACAAACTGTCAAGCTCAAGTTATAGCTCATTGCTGCATACAGGGTGCACACATTTTTTTCCATATTTAGACAACTTGCTTATCTTTGCTGAGTCTTTCTCAAAGTGTCAGGAATCTCTCTTACTCTCTCTTTCTTCAGTCAAAGATCTCCAAGAAAACATTCAAGCCTTTCTTACCTGTTTCACACAGGATTGTGTTCCTGGGATGTCAACTAGTCACCTCAGTTCAAAGAGGTTATCTTCCACAGGAAAAATAGATTTTTATCTATATCGGTTTCTATGCTTTTCCACTCAGACTTCAGTCACTACGAGGAAATACCTCAGGATTTTGGGTCTCATGGCATCTCTGATTCTCGAGATACCCCTGGCAAGACTCCATATGAGAAAGATACAGCAGTATCTGAAATCACTTTGGTCACAGCATCAACACCCTTTGTATTTTCCCAGTCAACAAATGTTAAATAAATAAATAAATAAATAAATAAATAAAATAAAAAATAAAAAAATTTCAAATCACAGAGCTGGTGTTTGTCAGAAGAGAAATATGTTGGTGGAGACAACAGATATCCTTAAATCCATGTCTCCCCCTCTCTCTTTTGGCTGTAAAGTATTCATTCACCACAGACAGTTCAGAATTTGCGTGGGAAGCAGTTTCAGGAGGTATAAAAGTACAGGAGGTGTGGGAAACCAAGGACAGATGCAAGCACATAAATATCAGAGATGGTTGCCATGATTAAGGGTCTCAACTCTCTGAACCATCTCTGGTCCACTGGAACTCTTCAATTGGTTACAGACAATACCACAATCCTGTGGCACATCAGCAGGCAAGAGGGAACCGAGTCATATCCCCTTTGCAAGCTATCCATGTTAGCTTCAGATATAGCATCATAGTACCTCTTCAAGGTACATCAAGGTCCAACTTCACTCTATAGGCATTCTATGTTCCATTGGAGCAAAATTGTATGGAAGACAAGCTGACCAAGTACAGGGCAAACTTTCATGAATGTAAACTAGATTGGGGGTATTCCAAGCTTTGATCAATCTATGAGGAATTCCTCAAGTAGACTTCTTTGTTTCCTCTCTGAACAATCAAGTGGCAAAATTCTGTTCCAGGATTCCATGCAGTGCCTGGAAGACAGGAATGTTCCTGTATACTTTTCCACCATTCCCAATAATATCCAGGGTACTTTTGAAGCTGCAGAAGGAATCTAAATCCAAGCTGCTCATCTCCCATCCTACTTTCAACTGATCTGCATATGTGTTTATCAATCACCCTTTCCTGAGTTTTAATCCAATGTGACAGGAGTTTAATACCTCTGTATTGTCCGCAGTTGTGAATGTCATGTTTGTTCTTAAGCATACTAATGCCATTGTTCATTCTTTAGTCACCTGGGGTGCACCTTTCTCTGTATACTCAGGAGCCATTTCTTCCCCATCTTACCCACCATCTTTATCATATCTGCTGTGAACTTGTTTGAGCCTGTTTCTTCCCTGACTTCATTTTCCTTAGTGCTGTTCTTACTTCTTCTGTGGTGGGATCCTCCTCTTCTCTCATTGTAGGCTGTATCTGGGGCAGTATAGCTTCTGAAAGGTTTTCTTCATTCAGGAGCTGCTGGAAGTACTCCCTCTATCTACCTTTGATGTCCTCTGGACTGGTGAGCAGGTTGTTGCTGGCATCCCTAATGACTGTCTTCTTTATCTTTCTGTCTTTGCCTTTCAACCTGATATAGTTTATTTGTGCCATCTACTGAGTCACTTTCTAGAAGCTAGCAGAGTGCCTTTGATGCCTTGTTCTTCACTATTTCAACTCTTTTCTTAGTGAATTTGTTAGTCAACTAGTATACCCTCTTAGCTTGGGCCATCTTTTCTATCTCCCACTTTTTTCCTGCACTCCTTCTTTGTTTTGATGACTTGCCGGACTTCTGCTTTTCACCACCTTCTTTCCTTATGTACCTAATTTCCATATCTAGCTCAGTCACATATCTGTTCTGTCCTCACACATGCTGCTTTGAGGCACTGCCTTTCTTCAACTCCACCTATTCCCTCTTCTTGAGGTGCAAGAGCCCTGACTAATTCTTTGAACTGTTAGGTTTTCTCTCCAGTTAACTTGCAAGTCCTCAGTCTGGTTGCTGTTGAATTTAGAGCCTTCTCTGACCATTGCTTGTAGCTGATTTTGGCAATCACTGGTTTATGCTGTGGGCTAACTAACCAGGGATGATTTTGCTATCACTAATTCTAACCCAGTGCCTTTTCCTTACGAGGAGGAAGTCTGCCTAAGTTACACATTGGCCACCTCTGTATGTGAACTTGTGACGGTCTGTCTTTCTGAACCATGTGTTGGCTACTATCACGCCATTTGCCACACAGACATCTGTAATGTCCTCTCCTTCTATATTCATGTTGCCCCACCCATGTGGACCCAGGCAGTCCTCATATCCTGTTTTGTCTGTGCCGATATGTGCATTCAGGTCATCCATTATCAACACTAATTCATGTTGTCCTGCTTATTTTGTAAGTCCTGCAAATGCTGTCTGAATGCACTCTTTTCCTCACTCTCAGAGCCCTGCTGTGGGGCATTGGCTGAGATGATGAATGCTGCCCTCTCATTAGGCTGGAGTCTGATTGCCATGAGTCTGTCACTAATTCTAATAACATCCCTTACTGCCTTCTGAAACCTCTGCCTGACCATAATTCCTTCACCATTTTAGCCTGTCTTCCTATTAAGCAGTAGACTCTGAATCCCATGCCAAGTGGATTTGTTGCACTGCCCTTAACTCTTGTATACTGTATTCATAGGATGTTCAGCCTGCTCCTTACCATCATGCTATCCACTTCCAATCTCCATCTTGTCAGTGAACCTACATTGAGTGTAGCAATTCTTAGTTCATGTTTGGCAGGTTGATTGGCTTTATGTCCAACTTTCAGTCAGCAGGGATATGCTAGGTAACACAAGCTGGGCAACTGGACACTGGCCATCCAACAGCTTATAGAGTCATAGATTGTTACTAGGCTAATGACCTGGGGGAGGGGGGCCTTTCTATGCCTAGCCAAGTTTTCACAAAATTATAATGATGTCCTGTCTCCAAATAGGACATTAAAGGCCAGGCATTTATAAGCTACCTCTGTTCATAAGGGACATGGGTACCAGGCCTGGTTTAAATTTCCTGTTCCCAATCCATTGGTCTAGGTTGCACTTAAACTGAGTAATAGATAAACTCAGCTTCACATGGATAGGAAGCCTGGAACAGTCTCTGGGACATATTTTTCTCTGTCTCCAACATGTTCTGTTTAAGTCATAGACAAAATTCAGGTCCTTAGAACTTGTATTTCTGCTACTGTTTGACTTACAAATATGCAGAAGATTCATAAGTGGGGAGTTTATGGATGCCTTATAAGACAGGCATAGATCACCCCTCAGTAATCTATAGAAGAGTCTATATATAAAGGTAAAGGGCTTTAAGGCACTGTTTGTAAGACAGGTTTGTTATGCCTTGCATTATTTTTGTAAGTAACTTATGAGGTTGCTCTAGTTACTGCATATGCCTGCTCAGGTACATACTAAAGGGAACATTGTCATCTTTGACTGGTCTGATAAGGGCAGATTACAGTGAGATAATGACCTCTTTGGATCTAGATGTCATGTCCTTACTTATTAGTTGCTCAACATAAATGGATTTTATCACCACTGTAGCCATGTCATGGTCGAAGGTAAGACTATTGTGTACATGCTTATCAAAAGGGTACATTTATGCATTTCTTAAGACCATGGCTTTGGCACCATTTGTTAGTCAGAGATAGGCCTTCTTGAAGAATGCTTGTGTCTGCAGGGGAGTCAGTGTTAACCCCCAATCTGCAATCATGCCTGAGGGTGGTATTGTATCAAAAGCTTTGGCCAGGTCGTGGTAAGCTGTGTGCACAGTCTCGCCCTCATCCATTGCTTTGGTGACCACTCAAAGAAGTCCATCAGATTTAATAGGCATGACCTTTAAGAAAACCAAACTGTAATGGGTCCAGTGTTTGCAGGTCACCAGTGTCCTCATTTATCATGTCCTTGATGATTCTTTCCTTGGTCTTACATATGAAGCTGGTCAGACTAATGGGCCTGTAGTTACCCAGATAAGTGGTTGGACCTCCTTTGTGCAGTGTAATGACTGTAGCCATCTTCCATTCCTTGGGCATGAAAGCTGACTCTATGCTTCAGTTGAAAAGTGATTCAAGTGGACCACAGAGGTCATGTTTCATGCTATTTACTAAGCATCCTAGGATGTTACTGGGACCCATAAATACAGTGATGTTGTCCTTTTCATTCTTTCTCAGTGAATGGTTATGGAGCCAGTCCTCGGATCTGACGCGGCTGCATACTTCAGACTTTGTATCCAACTGTCAAGCTTCTCCCAGTACCCATAAAGCCCTAGCCTGGTCTCATTACCTCAGATCTAATTTGCCACGATCATGCTTAGGCATAGGGTCCTTCTCTCGCAGCATTTTGACAATTTTCAACAGTGCTTTTGTAAGTGAAAATTTATCCTATCTAAAATTTCCATCTGTTACTATTACAGCCTCCTTCTTAGTCTGCAGTTTTCCCTTTCCTGAGTTAGGAGAGTAGTTTCTATACTTTTATAGTATATTCCTAATTTAGTATAGTTACTAATTTTTTTCTTACTGTACCCATTCTGTTCTTCCTACCCTTTTTACAAAGTAATTCATAATTAACATTGCTGATAATATTTTCTTTCTGTAATATTTTCTTAAAAAAAGTCTTGTTTATTTATATATTTCTGTTGTCCTTTCCTTCTACTGTCATGGCTAACAAGCAAACAGGTTTTAAAAAAATGCACTTGTTGTGGGCACAGAATCCCTAGCTCGGGTACCAACAAGGAATACCTATATTGTCTTGGAGCAGCTCATCTTAACAGCAACAGCTCAATCTTTGCAGCCTTCAGTACAAGGGCTTTAGCTGATAGACGCAGCAAACTAATACTTAACGGTCTGCTTTCTCCCTCAACTACATCTTAAGGGGCTCATACCCTGAGTAAAACCTCAAAAACCTCCTTCAAAGCATAGAATGTGTTCTCCTCCAAAGGCCCCAGGATTTCTTTGGAACTGCTACAAAAAAATTTCAAAACATCAGATCCAACTTTGTTGGACCTGAAAGTATGCACTCCAGATCCAAAATCAGCGGATCCTAAAACTTTAATTAGATCTGATTATTATATCAGCGAGCCCTACAGCTCAGGTTTCAGATCCACAACCTAGTATATCATGTATTCCAAGAGCTTGCTCCCCAGAGCTCTCCTTGTATCCAGTCTCCCCTAGGCTTCATTCCCCCATTATGCAAACTCCTAAAAAGCACTCTAGACCCCAGTCTACCACACCTTCCAGGTCCTCCAGAATTTCTTTCCAAAGCAGATGTGGCTAGTATGATACCAAGTTCTTCAGAGCTCGGATCTAGATGGGGATCATCTTGGCTCTGTCTTCTATTGGATCCGGTAGTCTTCAGGCCACTACTCACACAGTGTTTTCTCCTTCTCTAATCCATCCTTTGGTTTTAGAGCCCCAGGATCTGACAGCTCAGAGAGTTCTGGAGTCAGATCCGAATAGAATTACTTCTTTAAATTCAACAGCATCCCTGACCAGTTCCGCTGCTATTCCTTTGGATTAGAATGGGTTCCGGAGCCAAAGCATCAGGGTCGGATTCTTGGGGCCAGGATCTACTCTGATGCTATCAGATATATCCCTGCCCCTTGGACCCTAAGCACTGGACAGCTCAGGTCTTGTTTCCTCCTACAGGCATGGATCTGGTCAGAGACATGATTTACCTGTACTGAAACACTCGGCTCTGGTGCAGGTAGTCACTGCTTCTCTGGGTCTGTCTGCTTTTGAGGTTGTGGAAAGAGCTTTTTCTGTCTCTAGAGATCCAGTCTTTGATCCTTCATATTCATCCACTATTCCCTTCTTGGTTCTAAGCTCTGAGTCCATCAGGCCTTTTCCACAGGAACAGCCAGTTCCACCTAGTTTCCAATCAGTCTCCATAGAGGAGCTCCCCACCTCTTCTAATGCATCCTCTAAAATCCCCCCAAGGAGGTTCATCAGAAGAGAACATGCAAGAGGAGTCACATAGATTTCCTTTTGGAATTTCTCACTGAAGATACTAATTTCAAGGAAGCAGAAGGGTCCCTCAGATCACCACCCGGGAATGTCTCCTTTGGAGACATATTAGAGATCCTTAGACAAAAAGGTGGTTGATCTTCTGATAATCCTTCTCTAGAGGAGTCAGTATTTGTGGAGGCTTTTGACTCTGGCCTCTGTACATCTTGGGCGACACACCTCCCAGTGGATGACCTTGTTGATCTAGTCTGTTAAGCCTGTACTGTGTCGACCTAACAAATTCCTAGTTCCCCCTAAAAATAAACCTCACCGGTGCAAAGGAGTCCCATTAGATGGTATGATGGTGGTGGCAGCCACTAAAAACGAGCAAGCAGAACAGAGATCATCTGTCTACCCACCAAATAGAGAGTCTAGGGCACTAGACAGATTCAGATAGTGAGTGTTTTCCTGCGCAGCATTCGCCTTGAGGTCCGTTATCTATTTTACGCACTTTACAAGGCTATGGAGAGATTTGATCAAAGAACTGTCATATTCTTTTTCTGAGTCCATGTGAGGAGATTTCAAAAGATCATCTTCTCAGCTGGCCACTCCTTTATCAATTTCCAGTGCATCCATGAGGTTGTTCTCTCACACAGCTGAAGGCACCTCATGGGCAGCCAATTCAGGTATTGCTGTAAGGAGACATACCTGGATGTAGCTATGTGACTTTGTGGAGCTTTTCAAGGCGTCTTTCATCACTCCCTTTGATGGAACATCCTTGTTTGGCCTTTCTGTGAAAGAAATGCTTACCTGCAGTGAACACTAAGGAAAGATTTTGTCTGCCATGGGAATCTAGTTTTCTACCCCTCAATGAATATTCTGTAGAAATCAGAGAGGTGATAAGAAAATTTGGTTTCACAAATCTCAGGGACCTTTCCAAGATCTGCATGGAGACAACTCCTTCAGAGGCAAAAGAAGTAGTTCTAATGATAGACGCCACCCTGGAGGCAGGGGAGGCCCGCAAAATCAGGGTTTCCGTAATTCTGTTCTAGATAGATCCTATCAGCGCTCTTGAGGAACTGCCCAACTACCCATCTCTGGAGACAGTTGGGGGATTTACTTATTTTACATTTGTTAACCGGAGGTGTCTGACTGAGCCAAAAAGGCCCTTTTTTAGCAGAGGCCCGGGGAGAAATGCTCCACATAGAAAAATTACAGATACATTTAGTTATTTAGACATGATCAGTATACACACAAATTACAAAAGACATGTTTTAAAGTGGTATGCAGCACATCAACAGTTGCAGTGGATAGAACAAACAACAAAATATTAATTTAAAAATAAAGGTAATTAATAGATTTGTGGTGTACAGCTGAAATTTGGAACATAGGTAGAATACATACATAGTACACAGGTACAGTACATACATTGTAGATTAGCCAGTGTTTGTGAGTAAGATTGAAAACTATTATCAAGTACTCTAGGTTTAGTATATGTACCTTATCCGCTTTCACTAGTCTGGGGAACAATCATGGCACTGCTAACTTTGCTTGAGATGTTGCCTGATGAGGTCTTTAAAGGAGGCTTTTGTCAATGTGTTTTGAATGCTAGTGGGGACAGAGTTCCATTTTTTAGCCACTGAACTACTATATAGTGCATCTCCAAAGCTATTGTAGCTGTTGGTGACCTCTAGTAGTCATTTGCTTTATGATCTAAGAGGCCTTTTGGGTGAGTGATGTTGCACTAGGTTTTTGAGGGCAGAACACTTATTGAGGAGGTAATAGATCGAATGACAGAGGCAGAGCTGATTGTAGCCTAGGAGGTTGGGTAGTTCAAGCCAGTGGATCTGTCTCAAAGCAGTGCAGTGATGAGTTCTATATTTGCAGCAAAGCGGGCAATTCTGTTATAGCAGGCTTCCATTTTGCTTAGTTCAGTTTTGTTGAGGTTAGTCAGACTGGGAGATGCATAAAGTAGGGTGGATAGAAGTGTGGAGCGAGCAATGGCTGATCTTGTGTTGTTGTTGTTAAGAAATGGTTTTATATTGTAGAGTGATCCCAGTTTGACTTATACTTTTTTAATAGTTAAGTTGAGATGACTATCAAATTTTAGATGGGAGTCTATGGTTATTCCTAATAGTTTAGCCTGTGCCACTGGAGTCATTGGAGTAGCATTTGTGGAGTAGATAGTGAACTGACTGTTATCAGTGTTTTTGTTAGAACTAGTTATAATCATAAGCTGAGTTTTCTTTGGATTGAGTATAAGTTGGGCTTTGGTAAGGTAGTTTTCAACATCAGAGAATGCTAGTTGAATTGTTTGAGGGAGGGTGGGAATGTTTTGTGCAGCACAGATTAAGGTAATATAATCTGCATACTGAATAATATATGCATGGTGTGTGGAGGTATGGAGGTCATTTGTGAAGATTGTGAATAGTAGTGGTCCTAAGATAGAACCCTGTGGGACTCCTATAGTTATGGGCAGCTGAGTAGAAAGAGAATTTTCCCATTTCACAAATTGGTACTTGTCAGTTAAGTATCTTTGGAAACAGGTAAGAGTGGAATTTGATAGGTGATATTGGTTTAGTTTGTTTAGCAGGATTTGGTGCGAGACTGTGTCAAATGCTTTGGATATATCCAAAAAAAGAGTTGACACCTGCAGGCCTTCATTTTTGAGATGGTTTACTGTGTCTGTGAAGCAGAGGAGGGCTGTAGTAGTATTATGGGTAGGTCTGAAACCATGCTGAGTAGGTGACAAGATGTTGCTGTCTAGGAGATATTTTAACACCTGGGTATGGATGCATTTTTCTAAGATTTTGGCCAGGGGAGAGAGTAAAGCAATGGGTCTGTAGTTATTAAGTTCAGTGGAGGTCCCTCCTTTATGTATGGATGTAACATAGGATATTTTCCAGAGTTTGGGCACATAGTTTTCAACAACTGATCTGTTTATGAGAGTGGAGACTGGGATAGCAATAGCATCTGCTGTAAGTTTCAAGAAATAGCTGGGGAGTAGGTCGGCTGCTGTTGATGAGGTTTTTAGTTTGGAGAGCATGCTTTTGATTGAAGTGGTGGAAACTGTTTTGAGGGTAAAGCTTGGATTAGTGTTATTTGTGTTGGGGGGGGATAGTGAGGAAGGAACTGTCCTGTGATACTAAGGATAGAATTGAGTTCCCAAAGTGGGAGTTGAATTGTGTTTCGATGGGAACTTTAGTGTCAGGGATGGTTGGCTTGGGGGTAGACTTTTGGGTGGGTTTTAGTAGCTGGTTTACATTTTTCCAAAAGTTTTAAGGATTGTCTTGGTATTTAGTTTGTAATGTCGTGTAGTAGGACTTTTTGTCCAGCCTAATGCATTTTTTCACACGGTTGCGCAGTTCTTGGTACTTAGTTAGGCTTTGTGTTTCTTTGTTTTTTTTTGATAGTAAAGCCAGGCAGTGTCTCTGGACTTGATGATTTGTTTGGTTTCTTTACTGAGCCAGGGGTTTGTAGAGGTTCTAACCTTGATTTTGCGCAATGGAGCGACAGTGTCTAGGTGTTGTAGAAATGTTGAAATATGCAACAGCCTGGTCAAGTGGGAGGGTTTTTAGGGGAGTCCAGTTAAGGTTACAGAGTAAAGTATTGAGGACCTCAGAAGAAATTTTTTTTGTGTTTCTAGTGAATATATAGTTAGTGTTTTTGCATATGCTTGTTCTACTACGTATAAGGTATATTATGTTGTGGTCACTTAAGGTGTCTGGGAAACTGCCTGAGTGGGGGTACAATGTGGGGTTGTTAGTTAGGATCCAGTCAAGGATGGATTGCCTTTTAGATTTTTTATCACATCTAGTTGGAATTTGGACTAGCTGCTGGTAGCTATGGAGATTTATTAGATTACTTGGTGGTTCTGATATGCAGGTGAAGCAATCTAGGTTGAAATCCCCCAGAATAAGGGTTTCTTGTGAGTATGTGGAAGAACACCAGGATAAGAAGTCTTCAAGGCTAGTAGGTGTATTACCAGGTGGAATATGGATCACAATTTTGGTGATGACCTTTTTAGGGTGAAGTTGAAGTTGTGAGATAAGTATGTCCCAATTATTGGGGGAGGGGTAGAAGTTTGGTAATGGACGTACAGTTAAGTTGGACTTATACAGTAAGGCAGTTCCACCACCTTTATGAAGTGGTCTGTCGTGTCTAATGATATTGTAGCCGGTAGGGAGAACTTCTGAGTTAGCTATGTTTTTATTTAGCCAGGTTTCTTTTAAAGCAACTATGTCTGAGGAGTAGTGTGCTATTGTGGCCTAGAGTTCAGATACTTTATTTTTGATACTTCTAATATTAATATTTAGCATTAAAAGATGATTGGTTTTGCTGTTGTTGTTGATTTGCCCAGGGATGAAGATAGTGGGGTTGTTATGTTCTGACATTTGTGTTGGAGCAGTTTGTGTTGGACAGGATGGATTTGAGCCTGGGTTGGGATGGATATCCCCACTTATGGTGAGCCTGGTGTTAAAATGGTGATACAGATGTTGGAGTTTGGTGATGAGTGTAAGAAAGTATTGTGTTTTTTTGGAGTAGGAATGAGAGCATATGTGTTTAGTTCTGAATTGGTCCGTTATGTAGTTCTTGAACAATTGTGGGCAGATATTATTATAATGTATGGTGTCTGTATATGAGAGTGCATAATGTAGTGTTGTGCTACTAAGTGTAGGGATATTGCTAGAGTTATAACTTGTGGTATTATAAAGAATTATGAGAAGACAGACTTGACTTAGTTGTGTGGAAGTCATGGTTATAAAGTTTAAGTTGGTTCTAGGTAGGGGTCTGAATAGGAATTATATGGCTGCACTATATGTGGATGGGTAAGTAGTGTGGGTGATGTAAATAATGCTTAATGGGAATGAGAGTGGTTGGGAGTATTGTTTAGTGGAGAAAGTTGGTGTGGTATAATGTGATCTGACTTGAGGAGCTGTGATTGGTGGAGGTGATGTGAGGGTGAGCTGTGGGTGTGGCTGTGATTATTATAAATGTAGAGGTAGTGGGGGCAGGAGGAAATAGGGGGCAGGGGAGCAGAGAGAGCCTGAGCGGTAGTGAGGGCAAACGGAGCAGGGCAGAGCCCACCAACACAAGAGTAAAAAGTAAGTATTACTTTACAAATCTGAACACTTTAAACAAATTCATGAGGTCTAATGGCTGGCTTACCAGCAAGCAGAATGCAATTGCTGAAGAACACTTGTGTCCTGGTGGGAGACTACAAATTTAAAGATGGCTCCATGCTCAGCAGGATTCTAATATAGACTTAGTGTTGGGGGACGGAGATAGCACAAGGGGTGTAAACCAGGTGGAATGCAAAGAAACCAGTGAAACCAGAGAGGCAATCAGTGAAGGCCTCAGAGGGAGTAAGTAATAATTCAAACTACCTTTAAAGTGAAGGAGAGAAGAGACAACAACGTTTATTAAGGTTGGGAGTGTGACTTCACATTGACTTGCTTATTGATTGTCCTTGTACCCAGATGCCTGGGCTACTATAACAAAAGATACCTGGGTGCTAAAAATAATATCCAGAGGTTATTTCATACCATTTTCCCTACCCCCATTGTACAAAAGAAAGAAGCTTTGCAATGTTCCAGCCAGTCAGAGGAAGGCAGCAGCCCAAGAAATTCAAAAAGCTGGTAGACAAAAGAGTTATCCAGGAGGTCCCACCAGACCAAACAGGATTCAGAACTTACTTACACTTCTTCTAGTGCTCAAAAAGACAGGGGACCTGAGTGCAATTTTGTTCTAAGCAAACTGAACCAGTACTTGAAAAAGTCAAAGTTCTGAATTGTCAGGGTCCAGTCCATTCTGCCATTTCTTCACAATTATGATTGGATGCTTTCTGTAGATTTTTAGGAAGTGTATTTTCACATCAAAATAAACAGGTGCTCCTAAACATACTTATGATTTTGGCTGGGAGCCAGTCATTACCCATTCAGAGCCCTGCCCTTTGGACTCACCACAGCCCCCAGGGTGTTCATCAAATGTATGGCAGTGGTGGCAGCTCACTTGAGATTACAAGGATTCCAAGTGTTTTCATACCTAGATGACTGGCTCCTTACAGCCCCTCTATGCATCTCTTTCAAATATTCAGGGACTATTTGCTCCATATTTATCACTCAGTGGGAATAACACTCAATACACCAAGTCAAACCTGACACTAGTACAGATTCTGAAGTTTATTGGCGCATATCTGGACACGATAATGCAAATTGCACCTTTACCAGTTCATCACATAGTCGCACTCCGATCTCAAATTCATCAGATTCTATCCCACCCGTCTCCTCAAGCCAGATTCATTCTTTTACTTCCTTTAGCATATTACTGTATGCATGTTCTTCAATGGAATCTAACTGTTATATGTTCTATTCTTCAATAACCCCTAGCTTTTCCAGTCAAGCCTATACCAATTTGCAAATGCCACATCCATTGTTGGATCCAGTCGGACATTTACCTAGGCTGACCCTTTGTTTTACCACCCCCAGTGGCCACAATGACTACGAACGTCTACCAACTGGGCTAGAGGTCATTACTTAGGTAGGAAGGTCCAAGGCACATGGTCCCATCAAGAGACCAATTTGTATATCAATGTCCTGGAGATGAGAGCAGTTCTGTTAGCATTGCAGACATTTCAAGATGCTCTTCCTTTATGGACTGTTGTGATTCAGACCAGCAACATGTCTGTGTGGAACATCGAGAAACAAGGGGGAACACAGTCTTACCCTCTCTGCCAGGAGGCTATGAGAGTGTGGCAATTGGTGATCTCCACTAAGTGCTTTCAAGTTGCAATGCACATTCCAGGGAATACCAGTGTACTAGTGGACAAACTCAGCAGGTCCATTCTGATGCCTCACAAGTGGTCTCTCAAACAATCAGTTGTTTGTCTTTCAGCTTTTCCCGGTTAGGGGTCGCCACAGCAGAACTCCGGTCCGCTAATGATTGGCAGTAGATTTTCATGAACGCCGAAGTGCCAGCTCGACGTTCAACCTTCAGTGAAGGCACACCCATTTACGCATGTCTTTCGAATGCCCACCCAACCTCAGGGAGGACATGCAGACTCCACACAGAAGGCACTCCCTGCACTCCAGCCAAGAATCGAATGGGAGAACCTCTTGCTGTGAGGCAACAACGCTACTGCTGCACCACCGTGGAGTGGTGGTGGAAATTTGCCATTATTGGGACCAACCTTGCTGTGACCTCTTTGTGTTCCCCAAAACAACAAGTGCAGCAGGTATTTTGCCCTGCCCCCCTGGGGGGAGTTACAGATAGATGCTCTAATCCACGTTTGGTCATCCAGTCTCCTTTACACTTATCCTGTACTTCTCTTGATCCTCAGATTCCTACAGAAAGCAATGTGGTTGAAGAGCTCAGTCATCCTCAATTCCCCCTACTGACAGTGTGGTTCCCCTTCATTTGTTCTCATCTCTATCCTCCCTGGATACTGGACTAAACTCCATATCTCCCCTCACACCCCTCGGGGATGAGTCATCCCAGTATCCCAGCCCTCAAGCTAATCGCAAGGCTTTTCCAGTTCCAAAAATAGCCAGACAGCCCAGGTTTTCTTCCCCAGCACATACCATTCTATTATTCTCGCAAAAAGACTCTGAGTAGGTTTACAAGAGCAAATGGAAAAGGTTTTCCCTTTGAGCATTCAGAAATAATGTTGACCCTTTCACTGCCCCTGTCTCTGCTGTTCGTATTTCCAAGCTGCTGTTTTCAAAGAAGGAGCTTCCTTTTCTACGATTAAACTACAATTAGCAACCATTTCAATTTTTCGTATAGGAGATAAAAATTGGTCTTTGGCTTCTTTCAAGCTTATTTGAAAGGCAGTTTACTCCTTAGACCCCCAATAAGGGATCCATCACCTCCCTGGGATCTGACTGTGGTACTACAAGGACTATCTCACAAACCCTTTGTACCTTCAGCAAAAAATGATTTAAAATTTCTGTCATGGAAAACAGCCTTTTTAGTAGCTATCACTTCTGCAAAAAGAATTTCTGAACTCCAGGCTTTTTCATCAAGGACTCCCTACATTATTTTTGATAAAGACAGAGTAACTTCATGAACAAACCCTTCATTTTTACCTAAAGTGGATTCTGAATCTAACATTAACCAATCCATTCATTTACAGGTTTTCTTTCCAAAATTTTCAAGCAAAGGAGAATGTATGCTACACCTCCTGGATGTGCACAATTACATTTTTATCTACACAGAACAAAACAAATTAGAAAAATCAGATCAGTTGTTTGTATCCTTCTCATCAAATCGACTGAGTTATCCAGTTTCTAAAGTTACATTGGCTAAATGGATAACTGATTGCATTTCTTGGACCTACTCTCAACAAGGCATTTATATAAATGCCTTGTTGAGAGTACCAACGCTGCCTAAAGCCCACTCAACTAGATCCATAGCCACCTCATCTGCTTTTTGGTCAAGAATTTCTATTAATGATATTTGCGCAGCAAACACGTGGTTCAATGTTCATACATTTGTTACTCATTACATATGGGATCTAGAGCTGCCCTTGGCTCAGTGGTTCTCCGGAATATACAACTAAGGTTAAAGTAGTTGGGGACTCTGTCCCATTTCTTGAGGAAGAATGAAAAGGACAACATCAGATTTAAAAGTTATGTACTCACCATAATTAGGCATCTTTGTTGTACATTTTCATACTTCCTCAAACCAACCCCCCCCCCCATCCATTCTCCTTCCTATAATTTCCTGCTGGAACCTGTTGAATTTCTTATTGGAACTTATAGTTCCAGGTTTGAGCCCCATTCTTTGAGCTATGTCTTTTTTTATCTAATTAATTGGGATGTTATTGCAACAAATATGATCAGGGGTATTAATAATGGACTAGAGCTTTATGGGTAGAGGGAGAAGCTCGAGAGTTGGATCCAAAGTCTGAAGTATGTGGCCGAGGCAGCTCCAAGGATCAGATCCATAACCCATTCATTGAGGAAGAATGAAAATTGGTAATGCAGATGCCTAGTTATGGTGAGTACATACGTTTTAATTTTTGGCCTTGGAAAGTGCATGGAAGACCTGTCCCCTGGTAATGGTTGGGGTGATTGTGGTATGTGGTATTTCCTTTGGACTGTCAAGAGAGAAGTAGGGGAAGAAGGTTGAGCTAAATCTGTCAGCAAAAAGGTTGGCAGTGGCCTCCAGTTCAGCATGGGAGATGCCATTTATAGTAAGTTCTGCTCATTGCTACATATTTCCCTTGAGGTTATGGACATAGCTGTAGAAAGCTTTGTGGTTGTCCTTTGCCTAAGAAGTTATTTTGTCTTCAAATTTAGCCTTTGAAGTATTAGTTAATCCTCTTAGCTCCCTGTTTATATTGGTGAGGTCCTCCTACACTTGGCCAAGATTTTTTTCTTTTGTTGTATAACCGACTGATAATGTCATTCCACCAGGGTGGTTTGTCTTTTGAACTTCTTATTCTTAATATGTACTGGCATAGCTCATTCTGTACAGCTATCACTACAGCTATATAGGGATTTTGTAAGTAGCTCAGTATATGATATGGTATTTACTGGGTTTGCAGGTGCTTGGAATTTACCCATCGTGTCATGTAGTAGAGAGGTCTATATTATAACATCGAATCTTACAAAGATCGAATGTTATAATATGAACCCGTAATGTCGAACGCTGAAAACAGCGAAGGTGCAGGACACCAAATTCTTTCCCAGGGAAAGAATTCGGTGGGCCATTGCTGTGGCTTTGCTGTTTTCAGCTTTCAATATGTTGGAGCATTACAGGTCATGTTCAGATAAGTGTGCGATTGTGGGTAGGTTAGGGGGTGAGTTAGATGAGTTAGGGTTAGGGAGCGGGTCAGGTAAGTGTGCAGTTGTGTGGACATTAGTGTTAGGGCGTGGGTCAGGTAAGTGTGTGACTGTGTGCAGGTTAGGGTTAGTGGGTGGGTTGGTGAGTTAGGGTTAGGGCGCAGGTCAGATAAGTGTGCGGTTGTGTGTAGGTTAGGGTTAGGGGCGAGTTAGGTGAGTTAGGGTTAGGGTGCAGGTGAGGTGAGTGTGCGATAGTGACGAACCTTAGGGTTAGGGTCGGGTTAAGGTAAGTGGATAGCTAGTAGTGTATGTAAAGTTTAGTTTAGGTGTAGGTGTAGGATTTTAAGTGTATGTGTGTGGATTGCTTTTTTTGTGCGTGTTTGTGTTGTGTGTATTTTTCTCGGAATAGCGATTTTTTCCCTGGCTGTTCGATGTTTGTGGATTTCGGTGTTTAGGGTTTGATATTATAACATTCGATCTTTGTAGATTTCGATGTTATAATATAGACCTGTAGTAGAGATGGGGTAGCTTTGGAATAGTTCCTAAAGGTTTATGATTTCGCTGGGTCCTTGAATTAATTTTTAATTCATGCATTGCTGCCTTATAGTCAGATTTGACAGGTGAGGAAATTACATTTGGTGAGGAACATCACTCCTCCATGTTTGGAATACAAGATCAAGGATGTTTTCCCCCCTGGTAGTAGAATGCACCAACTCTTTCTGGATGATGGCATTAACAAAGTTTAGGAATTGCCGGGCTTAGGCATTAGAAGTGGTGTAGGATTCCCATTCTATAGATGGGTAGTTGAGATTCGATGAGGGATTGTAGAATATCAAGAAAGGTAGAATGGGTTTCCTGGGACATAGAAGGGGACCTATAGGTTGCAAGGATATGGTACGAGACCCTGTTTATGAAGAGATGCACATGTATAAGTGGGTCATACACTTTTACTGGATACACTGTTACTATGTGTAGCTGTGAATGGTGTTTTAATGGAGTGTTCATGTGATGGCTGAAGACCCTGTTTTTGATTATGCTGTGCAGCAGGTCTTAGTGTATGAATGTGTGTGTGTGTGTGTGTGTGTGTGTGTGTGTGTGTGTGTGTGTGTGTGTGTGTGTGTGTGTGTAGATAGTTTTATGTGTAGGGTCTTTGCAATAGGCATGGTGCACTTGTAACCGACGGGTCTTTGTCATATCATCGAAGGATGACAATATTCAAATGGCATTTCGAATGGCATTTTGTCGAACATGGCATTCGTTGAACCATTCTGATTGAGACTGCATTATGGTGGGGATGAGGAAATTTGCCCTTTCCTCCCTCTAGTGTGGTGTCGGAGTTGATATATATAATTAGTGGGGGATGTGGGGGGTGCAGCGACACACATGAGGAGGGTCAATGAAGGGCATTTCCGATTAAATGTCTTTTGGCGATGTCATTCTTCGATGATATGACATAGACCCATCACTGACAATCTATATAGGATTAATTTTGGTTGTATGAGAAAGTTTTGCCTCCATCGGTAAAGTGTATTTACACCTCTGAAATACCTTATCTGTTTTATTAAAACTAAGAGAGTTGTCAGTGTACAAGAAGCTATTTCTACAGTGCCTCAAAATAGCTATCTTAACCAGTCTGGACACAGGGAGTCAGGAATTGTATATCTTTGGCTGCTGATCTACTACGGATTGACCCAGGGCACACTGGGGGACACACTTGCATGGGCCCCTGGCGTAAGTCAGAGAAGTGGTCCGCAACCCACTTATCACTGGCAAATACCAATCCCCATGTGATGACATTACCCAATACGACCAAATCAGAGCCATTTTACACTGTTGAGTGGCTAGCCTTGTCACTGTGCAAAGTCTGTGACCTGTATTCTCCTCACAGTATATTCCCAAAGTGGTTGGTCTGTACAACTTTTCCACATATAGGGGTTTATATGGCGCCTATGTTGCTGCCCACAGTTCTATTCTTGAATGAGTTTGAGATAGAAACAACACAGCATGTTTTTTTTGAGTTGTGAGGAACCTCACAATGACAGAGACAACATGGATTCTCCCAAACAGGCATTGTATATGGTTTACCTTTATATCGTCGATCACATATGATCGACCGACCACATTGTCGACATGTTTTCCACGAAATCGAATACACGGCACTTCTAAAATGTCAAAATAATGTCGAATTTCGACATTTCCGGTCACGCTACAACTCCACACCAGTGCTACCATAGGTCAAAAGGAGGCGAGATTTAGCCGTTCGCATATGTGGTTTTTGTCATTTGGGACGTTCGCACTTTGGTGTTCGCGGAAACAGACTTGACCTTTTTGAGAACGCCATTATGAAGGTAAACCATATATATATATATATGTGTGTATATATATATATATATATATATATATATATATATATATATATACACACACACACACACACACACACACACACACTCATTTGTAAATTCTTATGGTGAGTCAACCCTTTTTTTCCATAGGGACAGAGTTTCTAATCCCTCTATTTTGCCTAATGTGGTGTCCAAGTTTACTTTGAGACACTACAAATGAGGGAGAAATGACATTTCATATCTTAGATGTCCACACACAACTCAGGTAGTATCTTGACAGAACTAAATCTTTCAGATCTTCAAATGAGTTTTTCATTTCTTGTGAAGGTAAGAAGGGACAGCCTGTGTCAAAACAGACTATTTCCATGTTGTTGTCTAAGACATATTATTCATCATAACAAAATTATTCCAGGCAGGGGCAAGGCCCACTCTACCAGGGCCATGGCTTATTCCATGGCTTTTTGGAAAGGGTTGGATTCTAGAAGTATTCTAGAAGCTGCTACTTGTCCCCGTGTACATACTTTTACCAAGCATAATATGTTTGATTCCTTCTCTACAGAAGATAATTCTTTGGTAGGGCATTGAGCAGGAGCTCCTGGGCTCTTCTTCTTTCACCTCCCAAATGTAGTTAGCCAAGGTGATGTAGCCATAAAGCTAAGGCCAGTTCAGCAGTGATCTGTACGATGAACATAGTACAGTCATGTAAGTAAACCTTATCATAACAGTAAATGCTGAAATGATCACTGCTGCAGTAGCTGCTTGCTCCCTCCCTACATCCCCTTGTTTTTGGTGCATTTTTTATGTCAGAGCATGGACATTTATTTTTTTTTGCTCATAGCATTGTTTTTTCAGGGTTCAGCCTCCCTCTCTCTGTTGACAGGAAAGCTCTGAATAGTTCTGCGGACAGATGTGTGTTTTAGTCAGCTGAGCTTAGGCTGCTTGACGTTTTTGGTGAGTGGAAGGTGCCCTAAAGCTTTGGAAACTGTCTGGCTGTTATATCCTTGGCAGGGTTATTACCCATATACCTAAGGCTACTGCAGCACTGATCATTCAAGCATCTGTGGTAAGCTTTATTTACACAACTGTACTTTACTCACCATGTGGTTCAAGAGACCATTGAGGAGCTTATCCCAGTTTCTCAATGGCCCCAAAGGACTGTTTGATTAAATGACTTGTTCAGGATTGCATAGTAGGCAAATGAAGGCTGAGTGAATGAAACCGACTTCCACAAGTGGAACTGGCGGGCGCAGTGGCATAGCAGTTAGCGTTGTCGCCTCACAGCAAGAGGTTCTCTGGATCGATTCTCAGCTGGAGTTCCTTCTGTGTGGAGTCTGCATGTCCTCCCTGCATTCGTGTGGGTTTTTTCCGGGTGCTTTGGTTTCCTCCCACATTCAAAGACATGCGTCTGGAGCGTTTCTCCCTGGGCCTCCACTGAAAATTGTGTCGTACCAAGTTGGACTTTTCGGTAAACAAGTAATAAAATAAAGAAACAAACATCTTCCTAACATAGCCTTAGTCCTCTGCACTAATTACTTTACAGGTGGAGTGGACTAATGAGAGAATGAGCTAGTAAAGTATTAAGCAAACACTGAGATTCTTTTAACTCGCAGAAGAGTATGCATGAGGAGTACACAACAAGAAATAGTGATTTATTTTTTTAGCCTATGATACGGCAAGCACAGTCAGTAGCTTCAGCAGCTGTACAAAGTAACTTTTAACACTAATGTTTTTAGAGATGAAAGCAGATTTTTTTTTTGAAAAAAAAATATGCATTGCAAATTTTTTTAAGTCTGTGAAATTTTAGCTCTCAGACTACGGTTCCAAAATATTGTATAATAGTTATTATTCATCAAGAGTTTTTTTTTTTTCAACTTCTTTATCTGTCTTTGAATATAGCTTTTATGTTCTGAGTTGCATTCTTTAAGTTGTTTAAACTGAAAGAAGCTACAGTCTTTCTTTCAGTGAGTCAGCTCACTCAGGTCTGAATAGGAAACTTGAGAGTCTTACACTGCTTCGGACTGTTGACATTGTGTTTTATGTAACTGGACACAGTATCTTTTTAATGATTTATTCATTATTTAGTTCATCGTAATGTTTATTGGCACACAGGGAATTGCCTGACCTTTTAAACTTTAAATGTATCTTTGTGCAGCTGTGCTGTTGAAGTGGAGAACATCACTTTGCAACTAATGTCGATTATCAGCTTTTTCTAAATACTTCCTCGTGAAAGTTTTTAGTTAATAATACAGAGCTTTCAAAGAATGCATTTTTTTTTCATTTGTTTTTGCCAGAGGAGTTTGTGCTCTTGGATTGTTTGTATAATATATGTTTTCTAATGCAAATTAGTTGATAATAATAGCACCAAACTCAATTTTTTGTAGTAATTTAACTTTATATTAATTTGCTTGCTGTGTGATTCAGAGCAAGTCAACTAACTAGACAATGCTCATAGTTGCCCCTAAAAAGTGACACGTCCAGTGTGCTTACCTTGTTAACAAATATATACAAAAACTAACATAAAAACACTTTAGCTGTTTCCACTATATTTAATTATTTCTTAATTAGACAAATGCATATCGGTTGCATATTAAACATATAACAATACATATTTGCTCCATTAGGGACTGAGGTCTTACATGGTAATATATGCTGGTGTTCTACCTGTCCAAGTAATGGCCTTCTAAAGTTTTAGAGCAAGGCTTCTTAGACATTTCAGTCATTCTCTGGTACTACAAAGTTTGCAACCAAGAAAGAAAAAAAAAGAAACTGTGTGAGAGAGAGAGAGAGAGAGAGAGACATGCTGAAGAACTGTGTAAATGGCAGTTCTGACAAAACAAATGGTTAATGTTTCCTGATGTATCATGTAATAAAAGTATGTTGCAGTTTGGGAGTGAGGTTAAGGAATCAATTATGACTGGAATTTGGAAAGACGGCAGTTGCAGCCAGTTCACCACTGTTTATCATGTTTGCATGGCAAGGCCTAATGCTCATTAAGAAAGACTACATGGAGGAAACAGCTTGAGGGCAATGGCTCATTAAATATCTTTTCATGGCTGAAGCAGGGACAGTTTGAGAGGGTAGTAGTGCTATAGTGCAGATTCAGGAGAAAGCAAGGATTAGCACTGTCCATTATTCATACTCGCAGTTCGATGATAACCTGCACGATTGCATGCGTACAGTAGTACCAAAGCAAGAAGGAGAAGTTGTCTGTCAGAGTTAAAGAGCCATGCAGCACGTTTATGTCGGTCTATTTCTTGGCCAAAATAAATGTTAGAAATGGGAATATCCTGGGGCAAAAAGGACTAAGGCAGACATCCTGTTTGCTGAAGCTGCATTGGTGCTGATGGTTCTAATCCTGATATAAGTAGAAACTTGTGGGAGGTTAGCATAATGGTTAAGGTGTTTACCTTACAGACACAAGCTGCAAGGTTTTATTCTCACTTGGGGTAATTGGCTAGGCTTAAAATAGGCCACAAAGGCAGTTCGCCTAGTACTAATCTACTAATCTATGAATCTATGAAGCTATGAATCTATGATGCAAAGGCATATGCAAGCAGAGAGTAGAACATAAGGTGGCTAAGATAAGGAATGAGCAGGATGGAAGGGGAGAGCACAATGAAGAAAGAGACAGAAATATAGAGGAAAGACAATGGTGATGTGGAGGATTGGTCAACATACAGGAGCAAGCATAGACTCAAAAGGTAGGGAAACACAAAGGTGGGGTATAGGATGGGGTATGCAAGTGCACTCCCTGCCAGCTGTGACCCATTTGAAGCTTACTTACCACCCTGAGCTCAGTCACAATTGAGCTGTGGTTCTAATGGTAAAGATAGTGCAGGGCAGGGACATGACTCAACAAATCACTGGAGGAAGGTCTTTAACCTGCCATTTTAGGCATTCAGCCTTCTGTCATTAAGGCTTCCCACTATATTTACCAGCTACTGCCAGGTGACATACATGCCAACGTCACTATAACTATAACTGTAGCTGCACTGCCCTCAGCAGGGGAGTGGCAGAGACTGGTGCAGGTGTTGCCAGTGGTATGGAGATGAAAGCAGCAGCTGGGCACATGGATGGATGTCGTGGTGCTGGTGGCAGTAGTTTTCTACCCCCAGTGGTGGGTTGACAGGCCTGGATGGTGATGGAGTGCTAGACTGTATAATGCTACGTATAAATAAAAAATAAATGGAGAAGCGTAATAGAAAATATAGCAAGAAAGATAGTGTGGGGAAAGAGAAGTACAAATACAGTAAAAAATTACAAGTAAAACCTAAAATGAGTCTAACTATTTCACCTGTACCATAATGCAATGTTCATGAAACATCCACTCTTCTGTAACAATGATGTGCCAATATGCAACTCATAGATGACTTGAACCCATAGCATTTAGCACATGCAAATAAAAGGCAATGCATTTACAAGCTGAGCTGCATCAGCAGTCTAAAAAAGAGACTGTAGTGAATTACAAAATAATGGTGTGTATCACATACTTGTAAAATGAAATAGATAACATGCAGCTCATTTCAATGTATACATCACATTTTTGTGGGAACTATACTCCAAAGGATGAATGAAACACCCATTGGAGTTTGAGTACAATGCCAACAAGAAATGAGCAAGGCCTAGGAATAGAACCCATAGCCATCAGCATATCCAATGCATAAGTCCAACGTGCAAGCTGCTGAGCTACTTGCACAGTCGTGCTAAAGGCTGCAGTTAAACATGGATTCACGTCCACAGTCCAGGCAGATTAATAAGGTAAGATTCTTGAAAATCCAGCCAATGCCGTGGAGACTGCAGCTCTCAAATAATTTCCCATGAAACGTAGTACTTGTGG
Source organism: Protopterus annectens (assembly GCF_019279795.1). Classification (NCBI taxonomy): domain Eukaryota; kingdom Metazoa; phylum Chordata; order Ceratodontiformes; family Protopteridae; genus Protopterus; species Protopterus annectens. The sequence continues at coordinate 1,345,504,224 of NC_056729.1, forward strand.
TATAGTGAAGTACAACAAACATAAGATCCAAACACAAATATTCCCACCTTAGTCTTCCAAGGGGGAACTGAACCCACTGCCAGCATAATAGTTGGATATCAACATAGATGCTACACTAGCATCATAAGCAACCTTAACGTTATATGATAGGTCCTAAACCACTGACTGTCTACAGCATTGCACTTGCTTGATTGATATAGATGTAATTACAGTCCATGACACTGCTTGTAGGTATGGTTAGTCCTCGTAAATCATATGTGTCTAGAATTAAGTAGCACACTGGGAACTACCCTGTATAAAAGCCCTACCTACCCTGATTTCTGCTGTAACAACTGAGTATTGCTAACATATAGCTATGCTACCTGTTAATAGGTGTACTAATCCTGACCCTCTCTGAGGCACTCCAGCCTTGTCCTGTGCAGCTGTGTATTCGCTACAGTTTTAAAAGGGGATCACTGAGAAAGAAGTGGGACTGTGTTAGACATTGCCATGGCAAACAGTGCCAGTTTCCATGTGGAGGTAAGCCATGGTTTAGCTGCATTGCATTTGTGGTAGCTACTTCACTTCAACCTCCCATCAGTCCAGGAAGTCAGGATTTCTTTTTCAATCAGAATAATCATGGTAGCATTGCTCACCATTATGGGATATGGCCGCTGCATGTCTTACTTCTTGTGCCAAGCTGGACCAGACCTCAGCCATATGTTGAGGTCCTTGGTAGCCCTGTTCAATAAGCCTGGCCCTGTACTGCAGATTGATGATATGGAGGAAGATCTTTTTCATTTTGGCACACCATCTGTGTGCTCTGAATTCTTGACAGCCTCCTTCTGAGGACATGATGTTATCTAATGTGTGAAAATTCACAGTTGCACAAATTTTCACATGTGCCTACTAACACACAATGGGGTTAGCCTATTTGCACAACCAGTGTGTAATAATGTTTTAGGTATGAAATATGGCAGTTCTGTTTTTTGGAATATGGTGGTTGAGAACTATGCATCACAGTGACCCCACACTCAGTATTTTGTGTCTGGAGTTACCATGAACTAAACCAATCAAGTGCACTGCTGCCCGCAGATGCCCAAGTATGTGCACAGCACTGCAGTGAAGGCAATCCATTGTTTTGCCAGTTTTCACAATGCAAAAACTCAGCATTTCAGAAACACATGAGCTGAGACCGTATTTGCATAATCATTGTGCCCAGATACCTGAATTAGAGCAGTATAAGTGTGAAGGTAAACAGTAGTCCTCCTCATACTACAGAAGTAGTCATGGAGCAGCAGTATCATCACTGAGCTGAAGAATCTGTTGAATTATAACACCTGCTTAACTTCTAGTTAGGTAAGTCTAAACTTCATCAGCTTAGCATACCTTACTACAGGGCTTTGCTGCTTGTTTTTTTTCATGCCGCATCTAAAACTGAAGCAAAACTTTTAAGGGTTATAGCAAAACTAAAGTAAAAGAAGTAATTAAAGTATGTAATTACCCGGCAGAAGGATTGTGAGGCTTACAGGGAGACATACCCACCTTCACTTCCTTATTTCATCTGTGCAAATTATATAACCTGGAATTGTACTACCTTTGTGTTAAACGTGACTAGTTTACTCTGTAGAAATCCAAGATATTTACCAAACAGCTAATCACATTGCCAGTCCACATCAATGGCATTCAGGAGAGTTTCCGTATTACAGCAAATGTAGTAGATGGGGCTTTATTCATTGCTGATATGTGAATTAGATTTAATGCACAGATTGGTCAGACGTGGGAATATCAGATGTATACAGAGCATTATGTATTTGCTTGAGGTAGTTCAGAAGGAATCATGATGTTAAAACCAGTGTTTTTCATATCTGAAGATCATTGTCTAAGTGAACATCAAAAAGAAACACACAAATAGGTCTGCTGAGAAAACCTGATAAAGAATGAAGTCTCCATTGACTCTTTGGCTTGGATGCAGCTGATCTGACCTACTGCTACTGTGCCTGGATAGACATGGTATTGGATGTAAACACAGTCAATGCCCAGGATCACTCATATAACATTGACACAGGGCAAATGATGTTATCCATGCCACATAACAAAGAGCTATCCTCCAGGCTTGGGGAATGTAGTTCAGTGGATGGAGGGCTGTCAGTCAAACCATCTGTTATGGAGATGGAGGAGATTTTGTTTCTCAAGGTCACTAAAATTTTTAGTAAATCTGACATTGTGGTGTTGGATGTTGGTACGGAGGTTCATCTGGCACCAAGAATATCTACTGAACATGGTGCAGGCATGTTGTACTATTTCTCTTAAGCAGTACATGTAGGCACTCCACAGCCACTTTCTTTGGCCTAGTTGTTAATATTGTTTGGGTTATAAATGTACTTCAGGGATTTCACATCCAGTCTCCCCATGGTATTGTATCAAACAGAGTGGTATGGGAGAGATACTAATTCAGCATATAATTTACTTCTATATATTTGGCACTGTGTTTTACTTACACAGTTTGATGTACTTTGCTGTGTTCACAGGTGATTCTTTACCCATCATCTCCACTGTGGAACTGCTACTTCTGAGATCAGAGGATCTGATGCTTCTGTGGATGATGGCAGGCATGAGTTGGCACAACCAAGGGTGTACATTGTGTGTGTTCTTCACATGGAATGTGAACACTGCATCCCCTACACATTCCATGGACACAACCTCTATGTGAGTGGACACTCAGAAAACCCACACAACAGAAACAGGACTGATTACTGGGTACATCATCATTCAGGAACATTCATCATCCCATACAAGATGCATATCTATAACTGCTCATAGCTCCATTGAACAGGGGGGATGACACCCAGGGTCTTGATGGAGGCTTGGTTACTCACCTTCTCCAAAGGTTGGTGTGTCACTGACTGCAACTCAGCATATCAGCAGGGCCATCATGGAAGCACTGGGTAATATCACCATAACCAAGGCAAAGTTGATCAGGATGACAGAGGGGTCTATGGGAAGACCTTCATGTCCTGTACATGTGACTGTTTGGACAGACTAAATAAATTACTGGAATGTGTCTTGTCCTCTTAAAGTTGTCTGCCATGAGTGAGGCAGCATTCTACAAATGGTGGTCATTGTGTCTGTGGACTAGGAAGACCATGCTCGTACATCACTAACACATCCACTACTCTTTCAGTTGTGGAACTGTCTTCACCCAGGAGAGGGCATAGCCTGGGTCATAGCAGTCACAGCGGTGGCACGTCTTGTGATGGTTGTTGATCACAGTCATCCAATATGCCAACATCTAACCAAGGGTATGGTACAACCATTGCTGCGTCTGGTAGAGATAACATATGTGGGCAGATGACTGCATGGGATGTACATCTCCCTACCACGAATGCCGTGGACTTGTCCACAAGATTGACATTTAGTGTTGCACCTATTGCTAAAGCTGTGTCCCAGCAAACACATAGTCACACCACTGTATTTTGTGCACACACTTTCTGATGCAGTGGGCCTTAGAATCAACTTTTGTGTGATGCCCCCCACCTTAATCCCAGCCATGCACAAATGTGCACTGTTTATCCTACATCTCCTCTGCACTCACACATCTCCCTGTGAATGGTATCCAGGTGTGTGATCCATCCCCCACCTTTGTAGGTGATGATTGTTGTATATTGTTACTTGGGTTGCCCACGTCTGCTACACAATGTGGCCAGCCTATGCATGTGTGAGCACAGTCTTGTGTTAGATTGGCATTCATCAGTTTTACTGTAGAGTATCTCCTTTACTAGACTTTCCCATGGGCCAAAGCTATGTGCAAGCTGCTGCCTCTTTGCCAGTGCCACAGCATAAAGTGCCCACCTCCATTCAGCATTGTTATTCTTTGCAGTTGGCTCTTCCAATGACAACTTATCTGGCTTTTCTGTCACAGTTTCAATGATCTGGTGCTCTGCATTCTCCTCCTCCCACAACATAGCCCCTTGCTGTATCTCCCTACTCAGTATCATAGTTTGTAATATTTCACATATTGTAAATAAGTTTGTACACGTGCAAGGATCTTACTGCATGGTGCAACCTGATGAATCCAGACAGTAAAAGCATGCCTTCATCTATCTAAACACATGTTCATTTATGTTCCTAGCATATGAATGTGCAGAGGTGTACTCCATTACATCATCTTGGGGGTTTCCTAATGTGTGTCATCAGCCAGGGTTCCAACTCTTATCCAATAAGGTAACCCTGGGAGAAATCACGCCTTGAAAATCATTGATAGAGGTCACAGGTGTGCCATATGTGGGAGATATGGAAACTGCCTAGGTGGTCTTCACACACATTGTAGATAATACCGTGTGTATTACAGACCACGTGGTAGTTAATGGAGTAATACTATTTGCGGTTCATGTGCCTTTATCAAAGGGTCTAAGGAGGACCCTTGATTTCATTGTGGGAGCAATCTGTTACTCCCAGAATCTAAGGAAAATGGGCTATATTGTAGAAGTCCTACATGGTGTTAACACTGTCCTCTGTGGTACATGGAAGTATGTGGGATTGAGCAATTGAGGCATTATTCTAAAGGTAGATGCCTGAGATACATCTACTGTGTCCCCAGTAGGTCATTGGAATGTTGCTTTGGCTAGTATATGTAAAGCCACACATACCTTGGATTCCACTGGCATAAATAGTCCATGACTGCCAGTTGGCTACAAATGAGACTGACAAATGTCCGCTATGTAATGCATGGTGTCCCCATCCTCTTAGTAACAGTACACAATGTCTTTATCAAGGAATGCATGATATATTAAGCATGGTCAGATGACAAAACACCTCCAAAGATGACAATGCTTACCATTGTGATTTGTGGCTGCAATTATAGTGCTTTGGAGTTGCATTTTAACTAATGTGCATCAACCCCTACAATTTTTTCTACAACTTCTGCAGCATGAATTCCAGGAATCAGTGGATCTCTTATCCACCCTCATTTGTCTACTCTTCAACTGGTGCTGTGGGTGATAGGGTTTGATCCCTTTCAGGCACCTTTTTTCTGAGGACATGCTTCAGGTTCTGCAGGAATCTAGGCAACCCACTACCAGTAAATCATATATGTCCGAATGGAAGCAATTTTCTTTCTGGTGCCTCTCTCGCTATCAAGATCCCATATCCATAGACGTTCCACTGTTTTTCTGTTATTGGTCTGATCTACTTCATGCTGTGCTGGCATATTCTTCTCTTAAAGGTCACCTGTCAGCAATTTCTGCTTGTCTGTCCTTGATTCCTTGATTCCTCCTCTAGCCTGTAGATTCGAGATCAAGCAATTTCTTAAAGGCATCCTTAATATCAGACCTCCAAAGAAGCCTATTCTACCTTCCTGGGACCTCCATTTTGTATTTGAAAAATTGACTGAGGCTCCTCTTGAGCCTGCTTCTTCTGCTTCCTTACAACATTGTACTTGGAAGACTGTTTTTCTTTTGGCCCCCACTTCGGCCAAGAGAATGTCTTAACTTCAGGCTGTCATGACTATTTATCCTTTCTTTCTTTTATACAGACAGGGTATCTCTTCATATAATCCTTCTTTTATGCCCAAGGTGGTCAACGAGTTGTCCCTTAAACAGTGTATTAATTATCCTTCCTTTTCTCCTTCTCCACAGTCTGCCAGTGAAAAGGTTCTTCACACTTTGGATTTGTATAGACAGCTAAGATATTATTTGGATAAAACTAAAGTCATTTGAAGTTTGAGCAAATTTTTGTTTCCTTTCATCCCAGGACTTTGGGTTTGGCTGTCTTTAAACATACCCTGTCCTCATGGATTTCTAAGGACATTTGTTTTTGTTACTCTTTTCATGGAAAATGTCTTTCCTTGTTGGCAAAGGTGCATTCTTTAGGGCAGTTGCTTCTTCTGGTACTTTTTTCAAGGGTCTGGATAGCAGTTCCATCTTTGAGGCTGCTTCTTGGTCCTCTGGTCATACTTTCACTAAGCACTATGATTTAGATGTTATTTTCAGGGCCACGGCAGCCTTTGCCAGGGCTGTCCTGCATGGGTTTGTAGAGGACTTTTTGGTGCCTTCCTCCTTCCAGGATTCCTCTTGAGCTGTTCTACTCTTCCTTAGGTAAAGAATACTGCAACAGTGATATGGGAGGACATAGTACAGTTGTGTAAAATCTTACCATAACAGTAGATGTCCTTATCTTCACTGTTGCAGTATTCCTTCCCTTTATACCCCCCTCTGTTTTACCCCTTACCCTGTAATTTCCTTGCTCTCCTGATTGAGGGGGGTAATTTTCTTTTTCCCATTTCTCCTTTTGGATGCATGTGATATCCTTGTCCCTAAGGGTATTCTGTTCCTCCTTTTCAATTCTGAGTCCTTGCATCTGAGTGCATGCATCTATACATCACCTTTATTCTCTATGCCTTGCACAGGGAGCATATGCATTACTTACAATGCCTATAAGAACTAAAGACTTTGGTGTACTGGTCAGATGTTGAACTATCCTTGACAGGAGATCCCTTAGGTAAAGAATACTGCAACAGTGAAGAGAAGGACATCAACTGTTATGGTAAGATTTTACACAACTGTGCTTTCATTCATTTTCCATTACTAACTACTGCTGTTCATCATCAAGCCACGGTGGTGCAGCAGTTAGCATTGTCACCTCACAGCAAGAGGTTCTCCGGTTCGTTTCTCGGCTGGAGCGCCTTCTGTGTGGAGTCTGCATGTCCTCCCCGCGGTTGAGTGACATTAAAGACATGCAGGTAGGTGCGTGTGTGAATGGGTGTGCCTTTGTTGAAGGTTGGGTGTCAGGCTGGCTCCTCAGCACTGTAAAAATCTACTGCCAATCATAAGTGGACTGGCATTCTGCTGTGGTGACCCCTAACCGGGAAAAGCTGAAAAACATTACTTTTTATTGTTCATCATCAAATAGGAAGTGTAGGCAGTCTTGTCATTCAATAGTTTTAAGGCAAATAACTTATTCTGGATGGGGCACTGTCAGAGAGGGTATACAGAAAATGCACACACTTGCATACCTATGGGCATTTTATAGGATTGTCATTTCACATGTCTGCATGACTTTGGAAGTGGAAAAACAATAGAGGAACCAGCAAAAGCCTACATGGATACAAGGGGAGGATATGCTGATTCTGCAGATAAACCATCCTAGCTGAGAGTCAGACTTGTACACCAAGCACCACGAAACAATAACACTAAATGCTGCAACAGCATTATCTTCAGAATTTAATTCAAGCTAAGGATGAAGTAGGAAAAACTTTTTATAGCTTTAAAAACATCTACATGATGGGATAGAAAAGAAAAAAATTGTGAAAAAAAGTTTCTTCATGTGAAATGAATGAACTAATTATGCCTGGGAAGGTTAAGTAACTGGACAGATTTGTGGACAGAATTTCATGCATTTTTTTCCCATTCTTTTGTTATCATAACTGAAATGTGATGTTCGGTAGCATCGGACATGAAACACCTTCACACAGTGTATAGATCCTTCATACATGCAGAGCCTGAGTCAGATTCCAGGAGTGGCATACCTTAGATTAATTTAACATTGTTTGTCTACTGTGAGAGCACAGTTTTGTGGACCACATTCCACACAAGTATTTTCAGTTTTCCCCAGTGTTGTGTGACAATAGAGTTAGTGTACTTAATTAATAGGGGTGGGAAAGGGAGGCTTGCCACCCTATAAAAAACAAAGATATTTTACTGATTTTCCCTGAACTCTGTGGGTGTTCATTTTGGGAAATTGCCATCGGTAGTATATTTGAGATTGTTCTAATTTTGACTTTTCACAGTGGATCCTGTAAGAAGACAGAGGAGCAAGAAGGATTTAATAGGAGTTATAAGCAGTGTGGTATTCTTATAGAGGATGACTCACTAAAAAGAATCACTTAGCTTGGTTTAAAGAAAGCTGTTGGTTGTGCTTTTTAAATCAGTCAGGTTGTGTTAACATTACATTGTAAACAAAGGGTGACTGCAAATAAATGAGCATGTCAAGAGAAGATCTGCTACAAGTTATTTTTCATTAACCAGGTGAGTAACTCATCCTTTTTAGGCATGATTAAGCTACAAGGGCGTTATAAATGCAACATATATGCATATGCATGCTCGGACACCCAGACACATTCACACACACACACACACACACACACACACACACACACACACACACACACACACACACACACACACAGACACACACACACACACACACACACACACACACACACACACACACACACACACACACACACACACACACATTGTTGTTCATTCAAGGAGTCACATAATACAAAGTTAATCATAAAACTAGTGCAGTGCTTCGACTCATCACATCACACCAAGCTGAACTGGTCACGAGATATTGAGAATATGTTTTCCTTTTCCCCACTATTGTGCTGTTGTGGGGTTAATATTTTCAGGAAATGTTGGAGAGTGTGGGGACAATAGACACTGTTTTTATGTGTATTAAATGTTTCTGAAGAGTCAGAAATTAATCAGTTAATTTGCTGCTTGAGTCCTGACAGGCTGTCCACTCTGATAAATGACATATGTGTGTGTATAGTGAAGTCCACCTTAGTTATATGTGTTTTTGTTTTCAGTTATTTTGTGGATGTTTAACTTGTCAAATGCACTTCTGTTCGAGTGCATGATTTGTTGAAAGATGCATTTATAAAAAGCAATATATTAATTTTCTGGCAATTAAGTGGGTTTTTGTCGTATTCCTGAAACTTTCAGATTGGCATTAGGATTAGGAGTGTGTTGTGTGCTACAGTAAACGTTACATCTAGAATTTGTATATATAGTTATCAGGCATTTGGAGGGGTTCAGGAGGGCTTGCTGCCCCCCCCCCCCAAAAAAAAAGAGGACTTGAGATCCTGGTATTGCTTTCAAGTTTCTGGGTTTTTGGTGATGTGGGTTTTGGTGTTTCAATGTTATCTCATGTGAATGTTCGAGGATCTGGGATCCATATATAAACAAATGGTGAAAATACATACATATGCAAACACATTATGTTATGTATGCTAAGCTGAAATAGGCTTCACATACATTACATAGGCAGGTTTACTATGTACATTGTATACAGAAATGTTTTTTGAGTTCCAGCTGTTAGAATTTTGCAGGGTGAAGTGAGTGCTGAAGCTGATGATTCTAGGAGTTGTCTCTAAGTCAGGTACATGTTGTGACTAGTTAAATACATTCAGTGGTGGATTTTAATGGGGCAGTTTGGACAGCCTTCCAGGACCCACAACTCCAGGGGCCATGTTGAGCATAGAAGAATAGTACCAGAACTAAATTAGACATTATTTATTCTGTTTTTCTTAAGTAAAGAAATAGCACCCTTGTTTACAATAAATACATAAATAAATAAATAAATAACCAAGTAGCTACAGTTTGCAGTGTCCTGTGGGGATGGTCATTTGACTTGACCAAACATGTTTCAGGCTTTATATTGCTGTACCATCCCATGAATAAAGGGATAGCATCAGCAATGATTGTAAATTAAATCTCCCAAATTATAAACAGAAGGTAAGTACAAAAGAGCAGCTGTAGCGGTGTAGGAGGTAAGTTTTATTTTTATTTTCCATTTAGCCCTGGCAGGCATCCATATATAAGCTGATAGCTCTTAAGTAGTCAAAAATCAGTGACAAAGACCCAAAGGTCAGACAGATTTTAAATATTTTTCTTGCACACTTAAAAATTTGATAAATTAACAGGTTTTACATTAGCGTGTATTTCTGTTGGGTCTATATTGCAATGTTGAACTACAACAAGTTCGAACATTGTAATATTGAACCCGGAAGTCCGAAAGTAAAAAATAATGATACCACGGAACATCTAAGGAACAGACTAAAAATATGAGACAAAAAAAAATCAGAAGCATTCTGCACAAATTAAGGACAGCTGAGACATATGGCTTTGTAGGACTGGTTAACACCCGTGTATGTACAAGTACCTCAAACTAGCATGTACACTGGCTGTTGGGTACACTTCAGCAATTATTTTCATTCTGTGTCCAAATTTTCAAATATGAAGATATTTTGGACCTGCTTTCCATATTAAATACCCTCCCTGTCGCACTGTCTATATTTGCATTAACGTTATATGCATTTACAGTGAAACAGTGTCCTTTCCTCCTCCTTTTCTTTTGCAGAGTTCTAATTACTCTGCTTTTCATTCTCCAGTTACGCATTGTAGTAATAAAAAAAAAGTATAATGAACATTTCTGTACTTCTCATTTTGTAACAATGCAGCCAATAAAAATACTGTTATTTCAGAAATGCTAAATTGAATCAGTTATAGTGTTTAAACATTCAGTATTATAAGCAACAAATAACAAAACAATATTTTTTCTCATAAAAATGAATAAAAGATAAAGTATTTTATCACTAAGAAATGCTAACCTGCAAGACTTCCTATATGGTACTTTGGATCTGCTTCAGTAGACGGAAAGTTCACTTACCTGACTTTCAGATAGCTGAGGCGAAAAGGCCGACAACCACAGAACACCAACATCCTGGAACACCAACTTCCCACTCCTGGTATGTAGCTGCTTGGCCAGCCTGAAAAATAGTAAAACCAAAGGAAAATAAACCCACCCATGTGGGGGGCTGTGAACCCCACAACCCCCTGTGTGGGGGGCTGCACCTGCCACACCCCCCTAACTACATATACCAACTCCCGAGATCGCACTACAGCAGGGGATAAGTGACAAAGTTCAACAGGATGGCCAAATGGTTACTTACCTGGAGTGGGAAGTTGGTGTTCTGGGATGCTGGTGTTCTGCGGTTGTCGGCCTTTTTGTCTCAGCTGTCTGAAAGTCGGGTAAGTGAACACTCAGTCTATTGAAGTGGACCTGGTACTTCATTAAGCAATATCGTGGGTCCACGGCTCCTCTGCTAGATGGATTAGTTACGAAGAATAAAAAAAAAAAACTTAAGTATTATATTTGACAGAAAGGAGAGTTAGAACATAAATAGAGCTGAATGAGGAACAATGTGAAAAGGACTAGTGAGTCAAGAACACATTTAAAGAGATTTACAACAAATGTCAGATGTCATTGTTGCTTCACAGCAAAGCAGAGGCTCCCAAGTTCAATTCTTGGCTGGGGTGTCTTCTGTGTGGAGTCTGCATGTCCTCCCTTTATTCATGTGGGTTTCCTCTGGGTGCTCCAGTTTTCTCCCACATTCCAAAGGCATGTAGTAGGTAGATTGGGCACTCTAGATTGGCCATAGATGTGAGTGTGCATGTGAATTGTAGTGTGGAAGAAGTACCATGACAGGGCTTGCCACTTGGCGGTGTAAACCTTGGCTCTAGATGATTGTCACTGATGAGGTGACACCCCAACCTCATGTGCAAATATGGGAAAAAGGGGTTGTGGATGACAAGAACTGAGAGTGCACTGGAGCAGCCAATGACATTCAATGTAATATTATCAGAATTGAAAGAACTAAAGTGAACCCTTAAAGAAAAACATTTGGCCAAGAAAAGAGAATTGATGATACACAGCAACATATGAATTAATTTTCTACAGCTGTGCAGGATACTGCAGTAGAGAACTTTCAATTGAAATCCAAGGTCAAAGCAGCAGAAACAAGGCTGGAATGTGCTGAAGAAAAGCGGTGGACTAAAAGGCAGATCAAGGTGGAGTAACATGAAGATAGTAGGAATGCCAGAAAAGTATAAGAGACAGAAGCATAAGTAAGTAGTGCTATAAATCCATAAACAAATGGACAGGGATAATTGTAGAAGAGATGAGGATTTAACAGGCACACTGGACAGCACTGAGACCAAAGAGGGAGACTGATCTTAAGACCTAATCAACAATAATGTGCTTGCAGTCATAAGGATGAAGGGAAAGACCATTAATGGAGCTACTGAAGCTAGGCAAAAGGCACATGGTAGGAGAGATCAGAATTTTCATTATTCAGGATTATTCATACCAGACGAGGAAAAAAAAAAAAGAGAGAGAGAGTCATTCATACTGGAGATGAAGTTCTGTCAACATAAGGGAATCCACTGGTGAATGTGCTGGTGAAGTGGCTAACAAAGCTGTGGAAGGAAGGGGAATATATAAAGTGATATGCACTGTGATGTTGCAAACAGCAACCAAGTAGATGGACCCTGCACATTCCAAGGAGAAGTGATGGGACAGAACAAAGAATAACTTGACCTTTGCCACATGATAGGTGACCAGATTGCAATGCATTCCCAATCAAGTTAGCATACATCTTACTTAACAGTGTTTAGATACATGCTAGTCCATTAGATGAAGGGTTTTGAAACCAATAAATGGCAAAAAATATTACCGTGAATAATTTCTCAAGTTGAGTGTTAGTAAGGATGTTTTAATTATAGTGTGAAGATGAGGTTATAAATGAACAGACTGCCTAATAGATGGGGAGGAGCGGAGTCAGGGATAGGTACAGACTATTGCCTCTGGTGATGGGATTAGTAATGCAATAAGATTGGCTCCATTTAAGGAAGCAAAATGTGTAAAAAAAAATATATATATATATATATATATATATATATATATATATATATATATATGTATATATACACACACACACACACACACACACACACACACACACACACGCACGCACATATATATATATATATGTATATATATATATATATATATATATATATATATGTGTGTGTGTGTGAATGTGTGTGTGTATATATAAATATCTATCTATATATATGTTATATATATTATATATATATATATATATATATATATATATATATATATATATATATATATATATATAGGGTCTATGTCAGTCCTTCGAATGCTTAAAATTTTGAACGTTACGTGGTCGAGACCAAACGTTCGAAATTTCAAGTGTTTGAAGATTGATTTTCAACGGTGCCGTACAGTGCAGATAGGGAGAATTTCTCTTTTCTGCTCAGAAGTGCGTTCTCGGAGTTGGTATATTTAAGTAGGGTGGTGAGGGGGTGCAGGGGGGGCTTGCCCCCCTGCTCACACTGTTAAGGTGTGTTTTTCTTGTTTCATTTTTTTAAATTTAATATTTGAGCATCCAAATGTCGAACATCTGATCTCGACTCATGTAACGTTCGACGTTTTGGATGTTCAAATGTTTAACATAGACCCTACATATATATATATATATATATATATATATATATATATATATATATATATATATATATATATATATATATATATATATATATATATATATATATATGTATAATATATATATATATATATATATATATATATATATATATACATATACATATATATAATTGAGATCGGGGTATGAAATGAGAAGAGGGGAGCACTGGTAAAGCAATTGAGAAGAGAGTCATTTTCTGCAGAGGAAGAACTTTGTGGCTCACAAGTTGATAGAAGAAAGAGAATCAATCAAGAAGATGAATAGATGGGATGGGCAAGAAAGACAGAAAAGGGAGTATCATTAAGGACTTGCCATGGCTGCAGAAATAATGCAAGGTACTGAACAGGGAATGTATGCTGCTGTATATACTGGGAGGAGGATTCCACTTGGTAGCACTCCAAGAAACCCATCTAAGGAGAGGGTAAAAGCCTTAACAAAGGAGGATATACATTGCTGGCTAGCTCTGCATGGAGGAAGAGCAGACAGAGAGTGGCCCTGTTACTAATGAAAACAATATATACTTCATGAAGGTGGAAATAGCGGATGAGACAAGCATGTTTGCCAGGATAAAAGGATGGATAGCTGGAATTAAGATAATTATTTCAGTGTATTTGCCTTTAAAAACTCCAGTTAAGTGGATGTCAGAGATGCTTGCTAGGCTAGTGGAATTCCAGGAAGGTCTGAGAAAACTATTGGGGTATTGGAATGTAGTCTGGAGTACAAATGACATTAGTAAGGGTCCAAGGAGATGGTGAGTGTCAAGAGAATGAAAGTAACTTAAGACATGAAGGGAAATCATAGAACAGACAGATGTGTGAAAACTTGGAGGAAAAACAAGACAAGAAGAGGGATTCACACATTCTTCACATAAATACCACAGCTGGTCAAATATTGATAGAGTCTATATAAGCATGAAAGACCAACAGTGGTAGAACATGTGCACTCTGAACCCCTAACACTCTCTCGCCTCGCATTACTAGGGCTGATACTAAGAATTCAGAATGTAAGTGACCTAGAAAGGCATTGGAGGCTCTCTGCTTGTGTTTTAGAAGGGGAAATAATAAAGAGATGGTGGTGAGGATTTTAAACAGTACCTTACCACATAAATGTAAAAAGGGTGGAAAAAGTGGGACAGATGTAAATGGAGAATTAAAATGGAAATTAAGGAGTGGCTGGAAAGTAAATGGCAGAAAAATAGGGCATGCTGACAGAACTGAGGAGGATGGAACATCACAGCTGTTAAAACACAGGAAAAGAAGGATTAAATATTTGCTACAGAAGTAGGAAGATGAAACAGTGTGGAACAGAATGATTGGAAAAGAAAAGCTGTACTTTGCCAACTCCCAAGGAGCCAGTGAAGCTTTTGCTTTGAGGATAGGACAATAGGAGGTGGGGATGGGGTTATACTGGATTGGAGACAAGGCAGGGGGAGGGTCAAAGACTAAGACAGGGTAGGTTTTACATTTCTTCTATAGATGTAATGAAATCTATTATGTGTAGGAGCCAGTGCGGACAAGAGGGAATGGAACTGATTCAAGGAGTGGAGAGAGCCAGCATTACCCAGTCTAACAGAGCAGGACATAGAAAATTAAAGGAATTTCAAAAGGAGGAAATTCATAAGGCATACAGGAAGATAGCTAGAGGAAAAACACCAAGTAGTGATAGACTGCTGATAGAACTGTGGGACATGGTGAAAGGAAAAGTACTGGAGGTCTGGAGAGAGATGTTTTCGTAAGATTTTGGAAGGAGAGAATGCACTACCTACAGGGATAGGTTCAAGAACTCCCTTCGTCATATAGACTAATGTCAGTCTTGAACCATAATTATACATAATTCACACTAATTATGGTCGATAGTCTAGAGGAAATGTTACCTAAAATAATCCACTTAGATCAAAGGAGTTTTATGGGGGAGGGGCGAGGGTCAACATATAAAATACTGCAAATGCTTTTGTTATTACAGGATGCATGGAAAGGAGGGAAAGGCTAGCAATGCAATCTTTAGACACAGACAATGCATTCAGGTCAGGTGGTCATATCTTTTGGGATTAATAAAGAGATAGGGTTCCCAGAAGTCTGAGTTAATATGATAGGAAGACCATATCAAAGAGCAAAAGCAATAATAAAAGTTATAGAAAGAATATAAGAGGCGATACGAATATAGAGGGGAACTAGGCAAGGCTGCCCACAATCCCTTTATTATTTTATCTGTGTCTAGAACCATTGGCCACTGCGATAAAAAATTAATCTTTTAATTTTTTTATGTCTGGGGGAATACAGAAGAGAAATGTGTATGCTGATCATATCCTTCTCACCTTGTTATACCGACAGGAAGATGTGGAAAAGGGCTTATATGTAATTAAAAGGTTTGGGGATGCTTCAGGATATGGAATAAACAGGAGAAAAATGCATCCTTAGCACTGAACATGAACACCCAAGAGAGGCAAGGGTAGAGACAGACAGAAATGTAGAAAACACAAATAAAATATTTGCAAGTGTGCTTAGGAAAAACAATCAAGGAGACAATAGATGGTAGCTAAGAGAAGTATAGGAAAATATCAGAAAGCAAGTTGATAAATGTAGAGGGCTTAAGATAGACCTGAATCAGAGACTTTAGATCTTGCCCTTCTGAAGTCTTCCTGGTGACAGCTATCTGAAAAAAAATGAAACAGTTGATGAGAAAATACATCTGGGATGGGGAAAAGCTGTGGGTAGCATGGGAAGTTATACCAGATGTGAATGTCTATCTGAGAGAGTGACAGTTGGCATTGATTATGAGGTTAATATAGATATATATATATATATATATATATATATATATATATATATATATATATATACAGTATTCATCAAACTGGAAGAATATGGTATAGATAAGATATGAGCAGGAGAAGGGAGGATAAGACATAGTGGAAACCCTCCTGGAAGCCTCAAGAAATGAATTATTCCTTCTCTCTTGCAGAATCTCAGTAAAATGTTTAGAAATACATGTCAGGATGAATAGCAAAACAGTTGGATGAAGCAGATCTTACATATTGACAAAAAAAAAAGCAGGGCACGAAGGAACAAATATTGCTCTGCTGCTGGAAGAAGAGGCAGGAAGTGGTAAGATACTGGATTCTGATATTGAATGGAAAAAGGGTCAAGACATAGGAAGAATGTGAGAAGAATAACAGTTGGTATATCGAGACCTAATGGGGAAATGGGAAAGGACCATGAAGTGGACAAAGGGAGCAAACGGACTTGATGAAATAAATAACAGAAGAGAAGAAGGGGGAAGAGATTAAAGGTTTAGTAATAAGCATGTGCAACATCTGTAGACCAAAAATGCGCAGAGGATTGGGACCAAGAACTTCAAAAACAGATTTCAGATATGGAGAGGACAAAAATAGCTAAAATCCCAAAATATATGACAAAATCCAGAATATTTAGAATCTTTGTTAAGAACTGTATCCATATGTGTTTTATATATGTCAGTGAGGCTGGTAATTGTATTCCCAGCATAATGGATAGCTGTTGGAGAAGTAACACAGGGAGCAGGGGCACGTGGTCTCACATTTTAGTGACTGTCAGGGGTTGACTGACTTTATGGAGGCCTTGCAGAGACTGGTAGATGAGTTATCTGTAGAGACTATAAGGTTAGATAAGATGCTTTTTTTTCTAGGATATAGTCAACAAGTTCCAAAAGAACTTGAGGGGCGCCTGGGATTATTTGGACAGTGGATAAGAAAGCAATTACTAGGAAGTGAAAAAAAAATCACAGGATACCCTGAAGATAGAGGAAGTAAATAGATTAGTGTGGGGGAGATGGAGAGCATTGAAGGAGAATAAGAACAGAGTGTATAAATGCATAATGTAAAATGGAGGGCATGAGAGTAGAAAGGGGTGAATAGGAGACTGACGAAAGTGGAGAGCTGAGGCTAGTGTCCTCCAGCTGATAGAATCCCCTGGGAGCTCAAGTAAAGGACACATGTTGGGATTAGAGGCAATTGACTGAAGCAGCTTTGCAGGAACAGAGGGACTAGAGGCATTGAAAATGTAAACAATTAAAGGAAGGGATTTATTTTCCATTTCTTTTTTTTCTGATGTAGTCTATAGGGGAAAAAGAGGAAAGGATTGCTAACTGGTAAATAAACTTGAGGGTGTTTATTTTGTTAATCTTTTGATGATATTAAGCTAACTGAATGTTAAGCAGTTTAGTTTATGGATCAAAAGATATTAAAGCATTTGAAATAATGGTATAGTAGAGAGCTGTAACACAGACGTGAAGGACGATTTTCTGATGTTAATATTATGTAGATACACTTTAAGTTAATATAAAAGAACTGTCAATATTGGGCTGTGCTCATTGTTAACATGAGAATTAAGGACATATACAACAGAAAAAGATTTAATATGGCCAGACTTCAGCAGGACTAAAACTCTGGTGCCATGCATGAGGATTGCCAATGTTGTATGTTGAACTAGGTTATTATAATAAAGGCTCATACTAAAAAAAAGTGAAGCAGATAAAAAGAAATGCTGAGTGATACAAGATTAACACTCCAAACAGAATACGTAGTAGTCATTATCAGACTGTGATGAGCACTTGTATACCATAAAATATATTAAAGTGCAATGGAGCCGTGTATATGTTTATTTTTATTTATTTATTTGCATAGTTTGTTGGCTGGGCTAGTGGGCTGATCCATTGTGGACTCATTTTATCTCAGGAGTTGCAGTACAAAATTGAACAGTTAACACAACATATTAAAAAAAGGCATTGCTGCATTTGTAATAATGTTTAAACATTCAACATTATAACCAATAAGCAATGCATCAAGAATGTTTTCTCGTAAATAAAGTAATCCATAAATTAGGATGTGCTATACCATTAAGAAATACTACCTTGCTAAATAATGAGTGTTTACCTTTTCTTTTTAAAGATTCTGCTTTACAGTGCACTTTTTAAATGAAACCTAAATAAGCACTGTTTAACACTAAAACACCAAGTAATTATTACAAATAAAGCCATTTAAGAGTTTAATATGTTTTTAAACTAATAACATGCTTAAAACATTACTTTTCAGTAAGCTGCAATGTCTTGAGAAGGTGTATGAGACTACCTTTTACTTTCAGTTTTAAGCAGCTGTAAGCACTACTAGTTTTCTGCTCGAGATGTGACATAAGTGAATTTCACATCTCTTAAACACAGTAACAGCTATGGCCTACTCTCAGATCAATGAATTGGAGTTCATAATACCTTTAATACTATATTGCATTGCATTCTGCTATAAACAGCATTTATTTTAACATGAATGGTGGCCTTTTACAGCAGGTGTGTTTTGTTGATATGACTCATACTTTGAGATTGTCAACCATGAATTATTGCTGCAAAAACTTAAAAAAGTTTAACTTTGGTGAAAACACCATCATATGGTTTAAAAATGACCTCAATAAGAGGTATTTTCAAATCTATGCAAACAACCAGTTCTCTACCAAAGCAGATTTACCGGGTCTACTTTATACCCTCGAAACACGAAAAACCCATATCCGAATCGTGTGACACACAAACAGCGAACCGTGGATACGTCGAACGTACTAAAGCGCGAAAATGTAAACCTCGAACCGTCATAGTCGGCCAACCCACCACCCGCAACACACTACCTACCCAAACACAATAAAAAAAAACATACATACACTAACCAAATCCCTACTTCTAACCCTAAATTAAAGCACCAAAATCCTACTGCTAACCCTACACTAACCCCACATACACAACTGTATATGCACTATCCTTAACCCCTCCCTAACCCTGAGGTCCGTAACTACCGCACACTTCCCCTACAGAGCTATACCCAAACAAAATAAATATTCCACACACATACACTTAACAAAACCCTACACTAAACCTTACATACATTACCTACACAAAACCTTACATACACTGCCTACCTATGCACTTACTTTAACCCCTCCCTAACGCTAAGGTCCGTAACTATCGCACACTTACCTTAAGGAGCTATACCGCAGACTATGCAATTTCGATATTTCTCCTATCGCAGTTTCATTCATTCACGTATTTGCGGTTCGCTCTTTCTGTGTCATGCAATTCGGATTCGGGTTTTACTGCTTTCGAGAGCTTAATGTAGACCCGATTTACCTATTCTTAATCTTACACTATATGCAGATGATATTTTAGTGTGAGAAACCAATAAATCGTTTACCGACCTACAAGCCCAACTAAAATCAAGCTTCTGTAATATATGTAATTGAACAAACACCAAGAAACTGCTTCTCAATTCAACAAAAACTGAAGTAATGCTTTTTGCTGCCCCCCCCCCCCCCCCATTCTAGGCTATCAGTCATTTTTTTAAATGACACTTAAGGTAATGTTATCTCTGTGTTACAGAATACAAATTCTTATGCTAAACTTTTGACCAGTCCCACTCCTTCACAAACTACATTGCATTACAAATAAAGCTGTCTCACAGCTCAAGGTTTGTAACAGAATTTTGCATCTCCTATCACCAGCAACCAGAACTGTATTTGCTAAAAAGGTACTACTACCTAAACCTGAATGTAGTCTATCCTTACTATACCTTCATTTTGCCACAATACTTAAAGGTTCCAAATTGTAAAAAATAACATTTTTGATTTGTGCTATAGGCAAGTGGTCAAACATACCACTTTAATCTCACTATCTCCATGGGCTACCTGTAACAGAGAGCTTTGTATCTTTTAAACAGCCTACTCTTGAAAGTAATACATTTAGGATACTGCCCACCATTAAAATCTAAATTACCCTTTAGGGAACAAATAAACACCCTACAAATAGACAAAATAATAATACTACACTAATTAAGCCACTCTTCAAAAATAAAATAGGGGGAAAAACTTTTACACCTTTAGATCCTGATACCTGGAATAATTGGGAGCATGTCATCTCACCAAAGGCAGTTTTAGTGAATGCAAACAACCAAAACTAATTTGGATAAACCACTTTTGTAGATACTGGAGATTGCCTATTTTTCTACTGTTGTGCATCATAGGAATCGGTATATATAATTCTGCTTGGTGTGGCAGGGGTTTGGGGGCTTGCTTGCCTGCAAAATAGATTACTTTAATGTTTGCTGAAAGTGGTTTCAGCAAACTGGTTTTGGATTCTCTGCATTCTCTGAAACTGCCTTCAAAAAATTATATATATATTATATATACACACAAGTTAAATAAGATTATGTTAATACAGCTAAGGATATTTGTGAAGAGACTAAAAAAAGATAATACAAAAATTGAGAAACTGGAAGCTCTTATTTATGGATATGGATAGCAGGATATAAGCAGTTAAAATGTTTTAGTCCCTTTAGTTTTATAAACAGGTCAGACATATTTTTATCAATCAGATAAGAAGTTGTGGACAATGTTAATAAATGTTAATAAAGAGCTGAAGGATTTTATCTGGGAAGGGAACAGGGCAAAGGTGAAGTGGGCTAAGCTGATTCTTCCAAAAAAGCAAGGTGGTTTAGGATTACCTGATTTGAAGGGATATTTTACAGCTGTACAGTTAAGGCTCATATACATAACACAAGCAGAAAGCTATAATACAAAGTGGAAAGAGATGGTGATGAAGCAGGGGTGGAATTCAAGAAATAAGGAGAGAATATAATTTTGCATGCAGTTCCTTAAGGAGGACAGCAACAGCCATACAGATTATGATAGTCATAAGATAGCAGAACGTATTTAAAGAATTAAACAGATGTATGTAGAAAGGAGATTTGGTCAAGAGGAATAACTGCAATTAAGGGTACACAGAAATAAGCAAGAGAGGGCTAGAATTTAATGAGAAAACTGGCAAAGGGACCAAGGTATCTGGAGCAAATAACTACAGAGGGAAAGGTAACAGAATGGTAAGAGGCCATGAAGACATTTGGACTGCAGGCTAGAGACTGCCTTCTCCATCAGGGATTCACATCAGAGTACTGGCAAAGAGAAAGGGACAGGGGAATCCTAAGTGAAAGACCTGCTCTAAAAGCATTTTTACTTGAATCTAGAGCAGAAGCTGCTATTATAAAGGGATAATTAGAAGGACATGTATAATACTGCATGATGGCTATAGTTAGAATCAATCAGAGGAGGTTAGAAAAGACTGGGAAGAGAAACTGGATAAGCAATTCACAAGGAAACAATGGGAGGACATATGTATAGCTCCCAAACATGCAACAAGTTCTAGAAGATTTACGATTCTTGCTTATAAGTATTTGCATAGGTATTTTTATATCCCATACAGACTTCAAAAAAATTTTCCTCAGAGATGACAAATGTTGACGGTGTAATGGGGAAGAATAAAATAACTGGAAACATATGTTTAGGGAGTGTAATGAGTAGACAGACTTTAACGAGTACGCTGTCAGAAATACTGGGTGATCAGATGGGTATTAACTAAGGAAATTAGTTTTTTGAGGTGGGATACAGGATCTGAATTGTCTAGAAATAGCAAGGCCTTGTTAAATTTAATTCTTGTGACTGCCAAAAAAAAAGCAATTACTAGCAAATGGAAATCAAAGTCTAAACCAGCTGTACTTGAAGCAGTGAATAATGTAGGAGAGATAAAATAACTGAAAGTGGTATATTTAGAAAAGGGTAAGAACATACCACATAGGAAAAAATGGAAATTTTGGGAAAAATACACGCATAATAATGCTTTGGAGGATGAGTGAGGTTTAAGGGAAGGCAGGAATTGAGCAATTTATGTAATGTTGTATTGTTGATTATTGAGAATAGGACAGTAATGTATGTGTAACCTGTGTCTCACCTCCTATAATTTTGTAACTATTTCCTGAATTTTAGTTATAGTGCGCGCTCCCTGCCAGGACAACCAGCAGCCATAGTCTCCCACTCTGTATCCTCTATGGCTATCAGCAGCCTAGCCTCAAAGCTCCCCCCCCCATTCTTTTTATTATCTCCTCTCCACTACAGCTCTCATGTTTCTCCCCTCGCTCTATCATAGGGATTGACCACTAGAGGGCAGCATAGGACTGCTACTACCTAGCAGCCCTACTGTTTTTTAGAAACTAGGTTTTAACCGGGTACTTACCTGTATCTTATTCTACCTTTACCTATCCGCACTCTTTCTGTTACGTTTTATTCATCTCACCCTCTTCATCTCTGCTAAGTCCTTTGCCTCCTTGTATACCCCACTTTGAACCTACCTTCCACTTTCTCTGATTGTTTTCCTTGCTACCTGCCTGCTTCCTTTCCTTCTTGCTCTATTCTAAGTTCCTCAAAATCTTGGACTACCATGCTCCTTCCTGTACTCTTAGAATCAGTACCAAAACTGCTCCTTGGCTTACAAAGGAAACTAAGCAAAAAAATTCTACTTAGAAACAAATTTTGGGCCAAATGGCGTACTTCTAAAGACCCATCTGATTATTTAAAATTTAAACAGCTTTAAAATTCTACTAAATCATCACTACTATTAGACAAAAAAAAACTACTACTTTCAACTTCAACAAACCAATCAACAAAGTCCACAGAAATTCTGGTCAGGTATCAATAGACTCCTTCTGTTAGATATGAATATACGGCTGAAATTAATTCTGTTGTAAATATGCTGAAAGAAAAAGTTTGCTTGAATATATGTATAGAGTTTACAATGTGCATTCATACTATATGTATAACAGATAGGCTTCTATTCACAGCATCAGAAAATGCCTAAGAAAGCAATACTGGAAAACAAGCATTACATGATTTTCTCATGTTTGTAGAACAAATATCAATTAACAGATATCCTTTTTTATAAATTCAGCAATACGTGATGTTTTTCCAGTAGGAACAGCTTATACAGATGTTTCCTTTCAGAATGGCATCCTCACATCAGCAAAAGTGCTTAAATCACAAAAGGACAATAGAAAAGGCTAAAAACAGACATTATGTGACTTCCCACATAAGGCCAGAAAAATATACCAGGAGGAAATAACAACCTCTTGTGTGCGTGACTAGCTCTGTATATAGCTATTGTAGTAATTCAGTTATGTGAGAGAAGGACAGAGAGAGGTATTTTGTAGAAGTCATCATTCATATCTGTAATGAAGGAAAACTTTGTAAATATATGCTACAAATCTGACAGACTATGTGTGGTTTGTTATAAAATAAGTTGTCTGTAACTGTGCTTATAGCTGCAAAATATATTTCTTTATCAGTGTGCAATTTGAAAGGCTTGGTGCTTTAAACAGACTACAGATGGAGTCATGCAGAGCTATGTGTCTCTGATTCAGCAGTAACAGCACAGCAAGACTGTATGTCTTAAGAAGACTTCAAATCCCACAGCAAGTAAACAGCAAGCAAGTAAGCAGAGCAGCTCAATATAATTTTTCAATGGACAATGAAAACATGTAGAAGCAAGTAAGCTCCAGTAAGAGCTCCATAAAATTTTTCATAAAATTTTTCAATGGTGATCCTTTGACAACGTTCCTAGCCTGTATATAAAAACAGGGGGAGTGAATGGGTAATGTCACTCCTGTAAAAGCACAGTAACGTTTATGTGAAGTACTTCAGATTTCTACAGTTTTCAACAGTTTGTAGCAATACAGTTTAATAGACGTCTAAATCCGGTGAGACTGCATTGCAGGAAGGTGGAGCACTTCCATAAATTCTCCAGAAAAGGTACAAGACAAAGTTGTAAGACTGAATCTGCCAGTTTTGCTGTACCAACTTCACAAGTGACTACAGAAACTTTTCAACCATCTGCAGTAAAGCAGCTTGGCCATCTGCCTGTCTGTTGACTGGTAAGAAAATTATTCTGTGTTACATACGGTACGAATGCCATAGATGTAATAATAATAACAGAATAAATGTATATACAGCATATAAGCAAATGTAAAACCTTATTAGGGCAAGTTAATAGTAAGGCATTATGCAAATGGATTGCAATTTGATAGTAAGGCATTATACAAATGGATTATAGTATTTGACTGGTATCTGAAATAAAATCATGTGTGGTATAAAAATGTTTATTGTGTGTACAATGTCATAAAAATACAGTGCATGACATTATCCAAAGGTTAGACTGTATAGACAAAAATTGTAAAGGTAAAGAACCAAGAAAAGTTAATATGTTGACATTATATTCAAATGTTAGACAGTTATGTTCTGTCACCAGATGCAAAAGGTTTATTTCAGAGTTGCAACAACAGTCAAATCAGTTACTGATAGAAACTCTAGTACATTTTGTTACAAAGAAATGTAATAAACTTCTAAAAGACAGACACAATGAGTTCAGGAAGCGTAGACAAGTTATACACACATCTTTTCAAAAGTGCATAGGAGTTTCAAATTCAGCAGAACAGCTTACTAAAGAATGTCAGAAAGATCATACAATATTACAGGAGACTCTTAAACAACAGTTACAAGATGAAGAAAATAGATTAGCTGAACTGACAGAGACTGACTTCCTACATACATTGGGAAAGAGTAGGAAACTACAGTTAATCTGTGCAAAAGAAATATATTTTATAATATGTTTATGTTTTGAAAATGGTTAAGCATGCATGCTAGGATGGTAGGGACATGACATGCTTGTATAAAGATATACATATACAAGACAGACATGCATGTGTGTTCTTTTCATCTAGAGTACATTTGTTTACAATGCTCAAAAGCAAAAGGCAGACAACAGCAAATATAAATAAACAGTTAAAGTTCTGAATTTTAAAAATAAATAAAATCACAGATGGTATTAGTCAAACAGTTTTTGTAAAATTAATGGCAGGACAGTTAAATAGTTAAATAAAAAAGTAAAAAATACTGAAATCCATGTAAGGTAATTGTAAAATAATGTCTATTTATGTAGTATAAATGCATAGTTATGCAAATCACAATCACATTAAAGGAAAAATGCCAAAATAATTAATTATAGTTTATAGAGTATAAAATGTGAGCTCAGACCTTCCTAGACTGAATGAATAGTTACAGGAAATGCTGGAAAGATAAGATAACCAATAAGACTGATTGCCAGATAAGTAGCTTGAGTTTTTCTAAAGCATCATTGTTATTAAAACATACTTGTTAAAATGTTTACAAGCCACACTATTTAGTAATTGTCATAAAATGCCACAATTGTGCATAGATGTCACTGATAATCTGTTTGCAAGTAAATGTTAAAAGAGAAGAAAAAAACTCAGTTGCATCAAGTACAGCCAGCAAATGGGCTATAGTATATATACAGTTCAAATCAATTGTGCAGGAGGGTGTAAATACCTACTAGTGGTAGTAATCAGCAAAAGCTTTATAAAAAATTATCAAATCAGACAAAAGTTCATAATTTAATAAAATAAGTGTATAACCTTAGTGTTAGGCTGACATACATTCTATTCTCACAGCATAGGGCAGGTAAACAGTGCTGAAGTACTACAGGGGGAGGGGCACTTTCTCAGTTTTACACTGACTGTATAAGCAGTACTGCACAAGGGTCTGAAATAAAGCTACAGAAAAAATAAACAACAAGGGTCTGAAATAAAGCTACAGAAAAAATAAACAACAAGGGTCTGAAATAAAGCTACAGAAAAAAATAAACAACAAGGGTCTAAAATAAAGCTAGAGGAAGAAATATATCATTCCTTCTTGACAATACTCTTTTATGGGGGGAAAAAACAGGTATTAGTGTATTAGAAATACTGGTAAACTGGATTAAACCTGACAGGATAAGATATTTTACAAGTTGTTAATAGCTATCATAATGGTTATTATTGTATTGTTTAGAATTAAATTGTATTTACAACCTGTTAAATTGTAAAGCTATACAAGAGATGGGTTAAAAAACAAGAGATGATTTAAAATTGCTTTATTAAAGCTATACAAGAGAGAATAAAGATATGCAAAATGCATAAATGTTTCTAATAGCAAGAATGGTCACTATTTTTAATATGTTTTTGGCAAAACAATGTTGGTATAAAAAAGCATGAATATTTTTAATTGCTGAGTATGCAGTTTAAAATAACAGGACATATGGATATGGTATCAATTCCACTAGATATTTCTAAAGAGACATAAAATTTTTCCAAGATTTTGCTCAATATTAATGTTATTAAATTTGTAAGATTAGAGTAAATGTACTTTACAGTCTTTGTATGTACAAATGTAGAAAATTTCAGTACAAATGATAGTCTTTGTATGTACAAATGCAGAAGAATTCAGTACAAATGAAATTAATGTCTAGTAATGAATATGTGTAAAAAACCATGTTTAAAAAAATAAATAAAAAAGTGGGTCCAGGATACCTTCTAGATTGAAATGCATGAACAGCAAACAGTCTGTGTAAATACATACTGTACAGGATACATCGTAATAAGTTCAAAAGTAATTTGTCAAGTTGTAATATCACTGGTTTTACCCCAGTTAGAGGAAAATTATATTAACTAAAATGTACATAACATTCTGTAGTGTATAAATCATGTTTTTTTTAAATCAAGTATTATCTAAGCCCAGTTCAGTACTTTATGTTCACTTCACTGTCAATCAAGATGTTAATGGGCAGTTCAGAGACATGACCACAATCTTATGGTTAAAATGACATTAAAACTGTATATTTTCAGCAGTGTATAAATGCTTGCAGTAGCACATAGTTATTGTCTCTTATAGTTTATTCAACAGTTGCAAAGAGTTAATGAAACAATTCTAAGTCATAAATTAAATTATGTGATTGCAAAATAATAAATTAATCAAGTAAAATTAAAACAGACACAGCTCATAACTGATAAAATATTTTCACAGAATGGTCTGCAAAAGAAAAAGTTGTTAAATACATTCAGGTTTGGTAGTAATACATGTTTTCATTGTATTAACTATGTAAAATTGCATTTTGACTTGTATCAAAAAAGACTAAAGGTTTTGTTTCTTAATGTGTTTTTTATATAGAATGTTTTGAGTATGTTTAAAAACAGAGGGAATTGTTAGATATTATGAATATACGGCTGAAATTAATTCTGTTGTAAATATGCTGAAAGAAAAAGTTTGCTCGAATATATGTATAGAGTTTACAATGTGCATTCATACTATATGTATAACAGATAGGCTTCTCTTCACAGCATCAGAAAATGCCTAAGAAAGCAATACTGGAAAACAAGCATTACATGATTTTCTCATGTTTGTAGAACAAATATCAATTAACAGATATCCTTTTTTGTAAATTCAGCAATACGTGATGTTTTTCCAGTAGGAACAGCTTATACAGATGTTTTCTTTCAGAATGGCATCCTCACATCAGCAAAAGTGCTTAAATCACAAAAGGACAATAGAAAAGTCTAAAAACAGACATTATGTGACTTCCCACATAAGGCCAGAAAAATATACCAGGAGGAAATAACAACCTCTTGTGTGTGTGACTAGCTCTGTATATAGCTATTGTAGTAATTCAGTTATGTGAGAGAAGGACAGAGAGAGGTATTTTGTAGAAGTCATCATTCATATCTGTAATGAAGGAAAACTTTGTAAATATATGCTACAAATCTGACAGACTACGTGTGGTTTGTTATAAAATAAGTTGTCTGTAACTGTGCTTATAGCTGCAAAATATATTTCTTTATCAGTGTGCAATTTGAAAGGCTTGGTGCTTTAAACAGACTACAGATGGAGTCATGCAGAGCTATGTGTCTCTGATTCAGCAGTAACAGCACAGCAAGACTGTGTGTCTTAAGAAGACTTCAAATCCCACAGCAAGTAAGCAAGCAGTAAGCAAGCAGAGCATCCATAAAATGTTTCACCTTCATCCAGGCAACTCTAAGACACCAACCCCATCTGGAATTACCCAAGAGACTTCCAAACAAATTGCTGATTCCTTTAATATCTTCTTTACTGAAGCTATCCAGTCACTTGCTAACTCACTACCCCCTGTACCCTCTTATTTGCCCTCTTCCTCAACTAACACCACCTACCTTCCAACTCCGACCTGTGCCTACATCCCTCATCTGTACCCTCCTTCAAAAACTCAAACCCTCTACCCCCTCTGCTGACCTCTTACCTGCTAAATATATTCAAATAACAGCTAAAGTTATTGCTTACCCTATCTCTATCCTAATAAATAGAACCATAACAGAAGGTACCATCCCATCCATCTGGAAAGTCTCACATATAATACCCCTACACAAAGGCGGCAACTCAGCTGAACTAACGAACTTTCGTCCATTTGCCCTACTCTCTCCCATAGCTAAAATCATGGAAAAATGCATCCACCGTCAACTATTAGACCACCTTCTCCAAAATTGCCTATTAGCTGGCTCGCATCATGGCTTTCAACCTTTCCATAGCACCACTACTGCCCTCCTATCATTTACTGACCACATTAACAAAAACCGTAGCAATAACACCCTGTCCTCTGCTATCTTTATTGATCTTTCAATAGCATTCAACATGGTTAACCATCAACTACTGTTGCATTTTCATAAGTCCCTCTCACTTGATACTCAAGCATTACAGTGGTTCAAGTCCAACTTAGATAACAGGCAACAGGCAGTGCTTTGGGATAACACTCTATCCTCCCACCTTCCTGTCTCCCTTGGTGTACCCCAAAGTTCTATTTTGGGCCCTCTTCTATTCTCAATCTTTATAAACAATCTATCTATTAGTATCCCCCAGGCTATATCCATTCAAAACGCAGATGACTCCACATTAATATCCTCAGCTACAGGGGCTTCTGAACTGCAGTCCCTCACCCAAAATGTCTTTGAGGTAGTAGAAGAATGTTTTTTACAGCATTGTCTCCTCCTTACTCCCTAAAAAGACTAAACTACTGCTGTTTACTCCTACATAAACGTCAACCCCATTTGCCTTCACTATCGAATCTAAAAATGACACAGTTATAGCTCCTGATACTACTACTAAACTCTTAAGAGTAACTATTGACCACAACCTTAACTATGATACTCATATCAACACCACAATAAAATCAGTTAACCGAAAACTAGGCTCCCTCTATAAAATTAAACCCTTCCTTACTCCCATTGCTAGAACTACTATTGCCCGCACCCACCTTATCTCAACTCTCTTTTATGCCTCTCCTATATATACAAATCTATCTAAAAGCAACCTCAACAAGCTGACAATCTCCTACAATAATATTGGTAGATTTGCTACCAGCTCCCCTTTCAGAACCCACCACTGCCAAAACTAAATCAACTGGGCTGGCTGGAATTG